>NC_064639.1:912803085-913106115 GCF_023864345.2 Schistocerca serialis cubense
CTGTAGGCGCTATTGTAAATTGAATTTTAATATCCAACTATTCTTCGCAGCCGGTGACCCACAGTGAAAGACAACCAACCGACCGACAAACTGGACGTGAGTAGGAGCTCTTAACAACCGACCAGACCAACTTTTTTCTATCGGGGTGTCGGTCGGGTAGGATCTCAGACAGCCAATCCTGTTCGCCTCCCCCCTCCCAACTCTACCAGACGATTTGCTGTCGTGGCAACCGCCCGACAAAATCTCGTCGGTTGTCACTGCGCGTTGGACTAGCCCCCACAATACCAAGGGGAAGGCGGGAGAGGGGGTGGGGGAAGGTACTCTGTACCAACCGTTTGAAAATATAAAATTTTAAAAATTTTAAGAGAAAAATATTTATTGTTTTTAAAGAAGTCTTCCACCAGATTTCATAAATGTTTTAAATTATTCATTGAAACTTAACCCATAAATTTAAGTCTCAGAAGTAGATGACACTTCTCCAAACGAATTTCATATTCAATATTTTGAGGGTCAGGACCATACTTACACATCACTGCCTTTTGAAAACGTATGTTGTGAGTAAAAGTCAACAATAATTAACGTAATTTCTATTTTTAAACAAGTTTTTGGGTGTTCTCATAGTACGCGCACCCTCCCATTTGGTAGTACGTTTACTGAATACACGTTAAGCGTGTAGTAAAAAATATATGCAAGGTCTGGGTCCTATTTAAACATCAGTATGTTGTTGATATTAATGAACTACAATAGACAATTTTTAAATTTTTTTTTTTTCATTTTGGGATGGATGTACTTCCGCTGTCCACCGTATCACTACGAATCACTACTGGTGCTGCCGAGGGCGCTGACACAGAGGGGAGAAATAGTGCCTTTGAATATGTAAACGCTCAATTCCTTCCCACCTTTCTCTAATCCGAGCTCGTGCTTCCACTCTGATGACGTACTTAACTGAACTTACATGACACTCTTCTCTCCTTGTTCCCTTTCACCATCATGAAAGTTAAACAGGTTATCTCATGTACATATGACACCCCATATAGACGGGCTGTTCCATGTGAGTTCGACATCGCTTTTTCATTATTCTTCATAGGTCTTCAACCATCCGATTGGTCAGCAGGAGTGCGCCATACATTTCTGTCTACAGTCTACCTCGTCAGAGCAGTATAGGTGGTGCAGCTGGTATCCTCCATGATCCGGTTCATATATTCTAGTCTCGCCGCGTTTCTTGCATTTTTCCCTTCTACTGTCCCTCTGAAATCAAGATACGTTCATAGGCTTTGTCGATCTGGAAAGAGCACTCGACAATGTAAAATGGTGCAAGACGATCTGAAATTTTGAGAAAAGTAGGGGAAAGCTATACAGTATGTACAAGAGCCAAGAGGCAACAATAAGAGTAGAAGATCAAGAACGAAGTACTTCACCACTGCTGTGCAGTTTGTACGTCGAAGAAGTAATAGCGGAAATAAAGGAAAGGTTCAAGGCGAAAAGATATCAATATTAAACTTCACCGATAACATTCCTACCGTCAGTGAAAGTGGAGAAGAATTACAGGACCTGTTGAACGGAATGAACAACTTAATGGTTCAAAAATGGTTCAAATGGCTCTGAGCACTATGGGACTCAACTGCTGTGGTCATAAGTCCCCTAGAACTTAGAACTACTTAAACCTAACTAACCTAAGGACATCATACACATCCATGCCCGAGGCAGGATTCCAACCTGCGACCGTAGCGGTCGTGCGGTTCCAGACTGTAGCGCCTTTAACCGCTCGGCCACTCCGGCCGGCTAACAACTTAATGAGTACAGAATATGGACTAGGAATAAATCGAAGAAGGACGAAAGTAATGAGAAGTAATAGAAACGGGAACAGCGAGAAATTTAACATCATGGTTTGTGATCATACAGTAGATGAAGCCATTGTGCTACTTAGGCAGCAAAACAGCCCATGACGGACGGAGCAAGGAGGATGTAAAAAGCAGACTAGCTCTGGCAAAAAGAGTATTTCTGGCCAAGAGAAGTCTACTTGTATCAAACATAGGTCCTAATTTGAGGAAGAAATTTCTGAGTATGTACATTTGGAACACAGCATTGTGTGGTAGCGAAATGTGGACTGTGGGAAATACCTGAACAGGAGAGAATCGAAGCACTTCAAATGTGGTGGTACAGAAGAATGTTGAAATTTAGGTGGACTGATTAGGTAAGGAATGAGGAGGTTCCTCGCAGAACCGACGAGGAAAGGTGTATATTGAAAACGCTGACAAGAAGACGGGACAAAAAAAAAACCGTCCTTTCAATGATACCAGAATGAGATTTTCATTCTGCAGCGGAGTGTACGCTGATGCGAAACTTCTTGGCAGATTAAAACTGTGTGCCGGACCGAGACTCGAACTCGGGACTTTTGCCTTTCGCGGGCAAGTGCTCTACCATCTAAGCTACCCAAGCACGACTCAGGCCCCCTCCTCACAGCTTTACGTCTGCCAGTGCCTCCTCTCCTACCTTCCAAACTTTACAGAAGCTCTCCTGCGAAACTTGCAGAACTAGCACTCCTGAAAGAAAGGATATTGCGGAGACATGGCTTAGCCACAGCCTGGGGGATGATTCCAGAATGAGCGAACTGTGCGCTAATCTGAAACTTCCTGGAAGATTAAAACTGTGTGCCGGACCGAGACTAGAACTCAGGACCTTTGCATTTCGCGGGCAAGTGATCTACCAACTACTTGCTCGCGAAAGGCAAAGGTCCCGAGTTCGAGTCTCGGTCTGGCACACAGTTTTAATCTGCCAGGAAGTTTCCTTCAATGATACTTTTAATGATACCACCCAGTATCACAGATTGCTGACCCCTGTGTCCGTTCTCCGTTCGATTACCTGCAGGAGACGAGGCTTCTCTTCCTCCGCTATGTGGAGCACCTCTGCCCTTGATATTTTGTCTACCCAGGAAATGTTGAGCACTCTGCTGCGCATCACCTTTCTATGGCTGTTATTTTACGTTTTTCTGCTTCTCCGAGTGTCATGTTTCACTTCCGTACAGCAGAGCAATCCAAACAAACGTCTTTGTGAGGTTTTTCCTTAGACCTTTGTCTACGCTGGTGTATGTGAAAAGGTTTCTTCTCTTGTTAAAAACAGTTTTTATCTAGCGGATTCGGCTTGCAATATCTTTCCTCTACATTTCGTCTGATGCAATTCTACTCCCTAGGCAGGCAAAGGATTCGACGGTGTCCAGTCTATCATTGTAAAGTCAGCATTGGGCAACCGTGTTTTATCTGCTCACGAATAAGATTTTTGTTTTACCTTCATTAATTTTCATGTTATAGGAAGAGATGAATGTGACTTCCATTTGGGCCAGCATCCCTCCTAACTGTCCTCTATCTTCACTTAACATTGCGATATCATCAGTAAATCTCAGCACGGATATTTTCTTACCACGAATTTAATTTGTCCTATAGCTCCTAGTTTTTCCCTATCTTCATCGACTGCCCTCTGAATATCTCTATTGAAGAGGGCAGGTGTGAATGAGGAACCCTGTCGTACCAGCTGCTTAATAGTAGCTTCTTCTTGATCTACGCTACACCCTATTACAGCCACCTCTTCTCCATACAGTCTCTGCATTACTGTTCTATCCTTATACTTTATGCCAATCCCTCTCAGCATCTTAAAAAGCTGTCGACATTCTACCCTGTCAAATGCCTGTTTCTAAGTCGATGAAGAAAATGTATGTGGCTTAACACTTGTTTAGTCTTTCCTCGAGATTTAATCTTAAGCTGACTATTGCTTCTCATGTTCCTACACCTCTTCTAAAGCCGAACTGGTCGTCTGTAATCATTTCATCTAACCTGCTTTCATTCCACCTTAGAGATCACTATCTTCCAGGCGTGTGTTACCAAACTGAGGGTCTTGTACTGTTCACATCTCTTAGCAGACGCTTGTTTGTTATTGGCACTGTGTTACATTTTTTAAAGTCTGTCGCGAAATCTCTGGTTTGTATATAATATGTATGAGATGGAACAGTTCTTTATATAGCTGTTTTTTAGCAGCCTTGTGAAGTTCTGCTGGTATATTACCAATTATAGTGGCTTTCCCAGGTTTCAGCCGCATTTGTGAAAGGACGAACTCGTCGCGTAAGATGTAGTCTCCCTCTTCTTCCAGACCAGTTTCTTTACCGTTCTCTGGTTCCAGATCTTTGCATATAGTTTTTCAAGGTATTGTTTCCATCTTTCTATTCTCTCATTTTGCTCATATAATACGATCCATTATCATTCTGGACTCCATTGCATTTTAAATGACTGTTTCCAAAGACTGTTAAATTGACTTCTATGTAGATTCCAGCTTCCCTACCTTCCCTACCTCTTTGCATTGGTCATCCAACAATTGTTGTTTAGCCTTTTTTGACTCTTAGTTGATTTCATTCCTCAATGCTCTATATTGCAATTGTCCTTTCTCAGTATTGTCTTGTTTCAGCTTACGTTTTAAATTTATCTTTGATATTATGCTTTCTGTAATTCATTCTTTTGTATGATTTGCCATCTGTTTCTCAACTACTTCGTTTACTGTTCGTAGGATATTGCCTTTCAAGGACTCCCATCTTTCTCCTTGTAGGTCGACCTAACCATATCATTCTTTGTTCTGTTTGTATCCCATTTCTCACAAGTTATTTCTAAAGCTTTCTGAATTTCTTATCACATTCTCCTATCGCTGTGTTATTGTCACTATCAATGTTTGGACCTATGTAACTTCTACAGTCTCTTGTTTGATTCCAGAATCTTTGTCTAAGTAGGATGAAGTCGATCTGATATTTATTCATGTCTCCAGGGGCTTTGCGTGTACACTTTCTCCTCGGATGGTGTTGAAACAACGAGTTGCACATTACTACTTGATGTTCTGGACAGAATACTACTAATCTATCTCCCGGTATATTTCTTTCCTCAAGCCCAAAAGGTCCCACTATAGTGCCATCTCTTCCTCCACCCACTGAAGCATTCCAGTATCCCATAGTGATAGAGTTCTCTTGTCCGTTGACCACGTTTACAGCACCTTTTATGTCACTGTACACTATTTCCACTTCTTCTTCATCATAAGTTGATGTCGACTTGTAGTTTTCTATTATAACTGTTTTGTTTGGTTTTGTGTCTAATTGGCCACTCCCGCCGGAGGTTCGAGTCCTCCCTCGGGCATGGGTGTGTGTGTTGTTCTTAGCGTAAGTTAATGTAAGTAGTGTGTTAGTCTAGGGACCGTGACCTAAGCAGTTTCGTTCGTTAGGAATTCACACATTTGATTTGTGTCCAGTTGTACATGCAGTATTCTTACACCTGTTTGTTGGTAACCTACTTTCGAACTCTTTGGAAAGGACCACCCCTGTCCCTCTTCTCCCAGTCGCTCCTCTGTGCATGCTGTGTGTATAACTCTGTGTAGTATCTCACTTCTCATTCTTGCCATTTCCAGTTTGAGGTTCTCTAGCTTGCCGCACGTCAGAAGTGTTCGGACATTCTATGTTGCGATTCGTTTTCTTGTACTCTTCGTAACCGTTATTTTATTGGAAGCACAGACTCCTGCATCCCCTCCCAGAGATCCGAATGGGGCACTATTCCGTAATCTTTAACGAAAATACGCTTCATATTCATTTCTCAAGTGAAACGAAGTTGCTGTTTCTTAGGATATCGTGCGGATCTTTAACTTAGTGGTGTCCAATTGCCTTCCACATTCTATGTCGTTGACTCATAAAGAATTCTTCCGTCTTTAGGAGGGATTTCTCTTTCCAGTGTTTCATATACGGTTCGAAATATTGAGGGAAGTAACAGTGCGAGCTTCAGAATAATATTTGAAAGGTTATTTATCAGGATATTCAAACTAAAGCTACTTTGAAACAAAAGAAACAATCTTCTGCCAAAATGTTACCATAATCTGCTCATTAAGAGGTATAATCTTACGTTAAAGATTTAACACAACAAGTCACGTATTAAAATTAGAAACTGAGTGTATGACTTTAGGCTGTTTAATTCATGACGCGCAGATTACCGAAACTATAATCGTCCAATATTTGAGAATGAGAGCACTTAATGAATTCCAACAATCTTTACGCATAATTTCAAACCTTTTCGAAACTTTTTCTTGCTGACACCGCACAAAAAACAATGAAAAGGAAAAGGCTTATCGCATACTACATTTTCGCGGTTAATGCACCAAAACTTCAGGGTTAGGCGAAACATACTAATTGATTACGTCTTCACCAATAACTCGAATCGCAACACAGCAGCAAAAAACTGCAACCCCCTCCCCAGAACCGAACCTCAGATCCATCATTGCACTAAAACATTTTTGCCCATAAATATGATTTGATTAACCCACGGAGACAAAAACGACAAAGGTATTAGTCCACTGTTACCCGCATCGACTGACTTTATTCTGGGGTTTCGCTTCCTGTGAATTCTAGTGAAGCCAACCGGATCCTTAAAGAATTATTGAAAATCCTTCACTAGTTCCTTATTAGACACGATTTCTTGAGCATTTAATGAGCCGAATATTGTGTGTCCTTTGTCCTGTAGCGTTTCGTATTCGAAGATAAGGTATGGTGTGGTTTAATTCTCCTCACCACGTAGTGTACCTTCATGTCCACTGGTTGTAGGTGTTTCTTAAAGTTCCCATGGCCAGTCATAAGTCCTACCACGAGTTTAATCTGTCTCTTGTACAAGTCCAGGACTATAGAACTTCTCTTGAAACATGGCTTCGGCATCATTATCTTACCATGTTTTTGTTTTTGGTCTATAGTTCGACATTCCACGTGCTGGCTCCTGATCCAAATATGTAGTTTTGATTTTACACTCGCTTTAATGATCCCATTGCAGAGGATGATGGATATTACAGATCTGCTTGACTGCCTCAATAAAAGTAGATGCTGCGATACTTTTAACACCTAGAAAAATTTTCCTCCAGGCACACTCTGATAGCGGATATTTCTTCTGAAATACCGTGGCCAGCTTCCCTAGAGAGACTGCTCTCTCTAGTCTAGGATGCAACCCACATACTTCGTCCAAATCGCCTTCATCTGTTTGCTGCAGTGCCTAAACCACAATACGTCTCCTGAAAGGTGACATGGTTCGTTCTTTCACTGCTCCCTTCTTCGAATTGTTACACTGAAAGGTTTACGGAAGCAGCTGGATGTTATTGCATGGTAATCCGGCATTTTCCCGATATTTACTACGCTCACTACATTGGTGTGAGATTCTGAATATCCAAAGGTATCCAGTTATTTCCAGTTTTTAACCTCTATGTCCCTGCCACTACGTCCATTATCACCGAAAGGTGTAATGGGGGCACGTCCAGCAATGGGTGTGCTGCTAATTCCACCTGTTGTGGCTCAGCACACGAGTCTCTGCAGTTCGCCAACCTCCTTAGCATCCACATTCTGCTCTACTCCATTCTGCCATACTGTAGCCCCATAAATTATCATAGGTCTTATTTACGGTGATGTTTATCCATTACATACTCCTGAAGTTTAGACATCAATTCATACCGCAGGCCCCTCTAGTGCTCATAAGAATACCTTTTGCCTTGCAAAATATATTCTTTATGTGAGTGGCCTGTGATTGGTTCGCATCCAAGGTTACCTCAAGATACTTCACTACTCCCTGTACTGCTAGAGTTTCATCGAGGAGCTTGAGAGTCCAGTACGTGTGCCGGACGTGCTTCCTCGTAAATGGTGCAGCGTCTGCTTGGAACTGTCCAGTGCACACTGTGTCACTGTTCTTATAGCAAATTTGCCAAGTGTTTGTATTTTTATTTATTTATGTAGTTATTGGCCTGCGGTGTTAACCATTTGGTCAGGTAATTGATCAGAATGAAAAATGCTTCTTTCATAACACAAAAAGACGAATATGTCCTGGGCAGTGTTAGGGATGTAAAAGAAGGGTATTTGCTTTTACACTGAATTGGCAGCTTTAAAGACATTTAAATCAAAACATCTTGCCATATTCATGCTTTTTTACTTGTTAATATTAGTACCCATAAAACATAATGTAATGCATCGTATCAAGTAAAGTAACATGATACATGATGTCATGTTTTATAACATGACACATGCCATCATGTCATCCCATGGCATTTATGATGTGCAATATGACGCAACGCGTCATTAAAGTACAGGATGCTTACATCCGCACTCCGGGATATTTCCTACTATATATGCACACCTAGTCTCGGATACTTAGTAGTGTAGATGCGTCCTACTCTCTAGAAGCACATAAATGTGTCAAATTATCTTCCATTATGAATGTGGAATGCGCTCCACACGACTGTGACATAACTTGAAAGTGGAAAAGAGCAGCAGTCTGTCTTCGTTTGCATTGTAACTTTCTTAGAAGAGATCCAGATTGCGGTTAGCAACTAGCCGTTAGGAGTTGCTAAAAGTACATAGTCAGAGCATAACATGCTAAAATTACAACTCATGGCATAACCTATATCGCTTGTTCGTTAAATTACATACCAATATTTCGGTGTTGCAATACATGCCCAAGTACGTCTGCATCTGTTGTTTAGGCTCCTATCATAGTTATTTAAAGGCTACTGTGTAATAAACGTAGAATTTGTATAGAATACGTCGGTCGGTTGTGTGGCACTCTGTATACGAACTACGAAATACATAACCTTCATAGTAAATGAATTATGGTCTCTAATAAAATTTAAAAGTTACATAATAACGAAATAAAATAGAAAACAAGTAAGGTTATTGACGTTGCTGCACTGACTTACTGCCACATTTTGTGTGTGTGTTAATTCCTAAGGGACAAAACTGCTGAGGTCATCGGTCCCTAGACTTACACACTACTTAAACTAACTTATGCTAAGAACAACACACATACCCGTGCGCCGAAGGAGGACTCGAACCTCCGGTGGGAGGGACCGCGCAGTCCGCAATATGGCGCCACAAACCACGCGGCCACTCCGGGCGGCACTGCCAATTTAACGGTTAAGATGAGAAGATGTAAAAATAGATCCAGCCCTGTGAGCTAATTATTTTTTTAATCGTTAAAAGCCTAGGTATGTCACCTACATAAAATGGCTCTGAGCACTATGGGACTCAACTGCTGAGGTCATTAGTCCCCTACAACTTAGAACTAGTGAAACCTAACTAACCTAAGGACATCACAAACATCCATGCCCGAGGCAGGATTCGAACCTGCGACCGTAGCGGTCTTGCGGTTCAGGACTGCAGCGCCTTTAACCGCACGGCCACCTACATAAAATTTACAAACTACTACAAAGTGCGTGATGTATACTATAACTATTCGAACTGATTTGAATAATTTAAAATATAAAAGAAAAAATCTGGAACTGGTCACTTACAGTTAGAATGGAAACGACGAATTATTGTTGTTCTTTACCAATTTGAAACATAAATTTGTGTTCCTTTGTTCTTACACTCCTCACCATACATGTAGCAGGGGTGTCTTTGGGGCATAAATGATCCGTTTGAGGAAAAAATCAACCCCCACCTTCATCCAAAAATCAAAAAATTGTTTTAGCACCTCCCTCCCCTCCCCTCTTCCCCAGGAAAAAGCCCACACCCAGAAAAACTTTTGTGGCTGTTACATGTAAACTCTCCAGGAGTTTTCCATGGATGACGAAACTTCTGGATATTGGGCGCAGGATCACGGACTTTAGCCTACAAATTGCGGGAAGCAGGTGTGCCAATACCCTGCAGCTAAGAGAGCTCACTACGCTGGGGAAGCAGTGTTAACTCGTAAAAAGGCGCAAACGTGTGAAGATGTTTTGATTTAAATGTCTTTGACGTCGCCAGATAAGTCGAAAAGGTAGTTCCTTTCTTTTACATCGCTAACTCTGCCCAGGTCACATTCGCCTTTTTTGTGCTATTATAGCAGCATTTTTCGTTGTGGTTGCCAACTTCTACTCTACCACAATTTTGACATTAGACCGCCATAGCTTGACAAGCGATGTAGGTTTTTGTTGACTGATCCAGTACAGGTTTCTTTATTATCTTTCGTACCTTTTTCCTTGAACTACGAGTCGTTAGTTTGGCTTCTCTAGATTACCTGCCTGGTATGGTTAAACCTGCCCAGTGCAGCCTGCTCTGTGCTCAGAGCACATAAGCCTCCGCATCACGTCAAGGTCACATATCCATGTGAGTGTTTTGTTTTATTTCTTTACTTTTTAAATTTTTCACATTTTTAAATATTTTCCTTACTTCATTAAAGTCTTATATTTTTAATGTTTTAAAATTTTTTTGTTGATTTTAAATGTTCTTGTTCTATACCTGGACATATTTTATTCATATAGTTTGAGATTGTATACTCAAACATATGAAAAATAATCTTAAACGCTTACAACAGCGTACAAAAGAACAGCAAGTACGACACCAAACGAATACTAAGATTATGCTAATAGTGTGTGTAAAGGTAAATTTTCAATACGAACATATTACATGGATAATCACACATAAAATCCTACTACATCGCAAGTTGATCGATTCTTGCAAGAAATAATAAACTGTTGAAAAGTGAGACCTGAGTTTCTGCCTGCGTGTAGAATGTTCGAAGAACTTGCGGGAATGCAGCCGAGTGATGTCGACGACAGCCGCCGATCTTTCGACAGCAGTACACCTTGCCGTTTTCAAGGCAAAACTGCAGCAAGTAAGGGCTGTGCCAGGAAATTTAAAACCACGGTTTTCGGAGAAACTCTGGAAAGATAACACTCACGCACGCTGTAAACATTAGCGCCATCACAAACCAAAGGTGGCCGACGTTAGAAGTTATCGATAGCGAAATTAATAAGTAACGAGAAGGGAAAGAGCATGATTTCATGCAGATTTTAAACAAAAACTACTATCTCTATTTATAAGGTTATTTAAGTTCAACAGCTCTCATAAGTGGGAACACTATATCAATAGCTGGGAGTACATGCCAGAATCTCCGTGTTGTTACATTCCACGGATGAACGCTGCCAAGACGGTGTTTTGCAATGGCGGACTTGCTCGGCTGTTGTAAGCGTGTGTGCCGCTTATGCTTAGTGCACCGGTCCTCCACAGTCCTATTAGTCTGACCAATACATGACGTGCTGCAACCACAAGGAGACGATAGACACCCGCCTTACGCAAACCAAGATAATTCTTTGCGGAACCTAAAAGCACCCGTTCTTCGACAGTGGTTGAAAAGCAGACTTCACATTTCCGCAAAATACGACCAATTTCTGTTCAAAATGCTCTCTGCGTAAACCAAAAAGGCCATAGACTTTGGTGGAATCTCGGTATCATCATCACTCCCCCAGCGCACAGTTTGTCGACAGTGCAACGCACGTCTGGTCCATCTTTCAGCATAACCATTCTGACCAAAGGTGACTACGAGACGGGCTAACTCAACTGACAGGCTCTCAGGGCCCGATATGACGTGGGCCCTTGACCCAGGGTGCCAAGTACTCCTTCACATTGAGCCGGATGGTGACAACTATCAGCCTGCAGATACAAGTGAGTGTGGTTGGTTGGTTTGTGGGATTGAAGAGACCAGACTGCTATGGTCATCGGTCCCAAGTGAGTGTGAGTAGGCTTCCCATGAACGGCATTTCCCAACGTACCATTCACCTTTCTCTTGACCAATACATCAAAGTAGGGAGGACATGCCTCATTTTGCACCTCCATTGTCAAACAAATATTCGGCTGGATTGAATTTAGGTGTTCTAAGAAGTAGTTCAGATTCTCACTGCGATGAGGCTAAAAAGCAAACGTATGGTCTACATATCTGAAAAAACATGCAGGTTTCAAAGCCTCTGACTCCAAGGCCCACTCCTCGAATTTCATAAACGTATGGGCAATAATAGGTGACAACGGGCTTCCCATCGCAAGTCGTGTCTGCTCGTAGAATACTGGTCACTGAATAAAGAGTAAGTGGAAATTAATAAATATCGAAATAGATTCGTGAATTCCAAAACTAATATCAATCAACCGTAACAAATCAGACAGAGTGAAGAGAGAGACAACATCAAAACTTAGTAGGATTTCAGAGTCAGTCAAACGCACTCCGTCTAAACGACGTAAGAATTCCGCCGAGCACCACATTAAGAACTCAGCTTCCTGCCCACCAGCTTTTGCACATTACAGTAGTAGATGACAGACGAAAGGCTGAAATACTAAATATCTTTTTCCAAAGCTGTTTCACAGAGGAAGGCTGCACTGTAATTCCTTCTCTAGATTGTCGCACAGACGACAAAATGGTAGAAATCGAAATAGATGACAGAGGGATAGAAAAACAAAATCGCTCAAAAGAGGAAAGGCCGCTGGATCTGATGGGATACCAGTTCGATTTTATACAGAGTCCGCGAAGGAACTTGCCCTCCTTCTTGCAGCGGTGTACAGTAGGTGTCTAGAAGAGCTTAGCGTTCCAAAAGGTTGGAAAAGGGCACAGGTCATCCCCGTTTTCAAGAAGGGACGTCGAACAGATGCGCAGAACTATAGACCTATATCTCTAACGTCGGTCAGTTGTAGAATTTTGGAACACGTATTATGTTCGTGTATAATGACTTTTCTGGAGACTAGAAATCTACTCTGTAGGAATCAGCATGGGTTTCGAAAAAGACGATCGTGTGAAACCCAGCTCGCGCTATTCGTCCACGAGACTCAGAGGGACATATACACGGGTTCCCAGGTAGATGCCGTGTTTCTTGACTTCCGCAAGGCGTTTGATACAGTTCCCCACAATCGTTTAATGAACAAATTAAGAGCATATGGACTATCAGACCAATTGTGTGATTGGATTGAAGAGTTCCTAGATAACAGAACGCAGCATGTCATTCTCAATGGAGAGAAGTCTTCCGAAGCAAGAGTGATTTCAGGTGTGCCGCAGGGGAGTGTCGTAGGACCGTTGCTATTCACAGTATATATAAATGACCTTGTGGATAACATCGGAAGTTCACTGAGGCTTTTTGCGGATGATGCTGTAGTATATCGAGAGGTTGTAACAATGGAAAATTGTACTGGAATGCAGGAGGATCTGCAACGTATTGACGCATGGTGAAGGGAATGGCATTGAATCTCAATGTAGACAAGTGTAATGTGCTGCGAATACATAGAAAGAAAGATCCCCTACATTTCAGTGGGATAATGCACGACCGCATGTTGCTGGTCCAATACGGGCCTTTCTGGATACAGAAAATGTTCGACTGCTGCCCTGGTCAGCACATTCTCCAGATCTCTCACCAACTGAAAACGTCTGGTCAATGGTGGCCGAGCAACTGGCTCGTCACAGTACACCAGTCACTACTCTTGATGAACTGTGGTATCGTGTTGAAGCTGCATGGGCAGCTGTACGTGTACCCGCCATCCAAGCTGTGTTTGACTCAATGCCCAGGCGTATCAAGGTCGTTATTACGGCCAGAGGTGATTGTTCTGGGTACTAATTTCTCAGGATCTATACACCCAAATTGCGTGAAAATGTAATCACATGTCAGTTGTAGTATAAAATATTTGTCGAATGAATACCCGTTTATCATCTGAATTTCTTCTTGATGTAGCAATTTTAATCGCCAGTAGTTTACCTTCACCTAGGAGTCAAGCAGTATATTGCACCCTCCTACGTATACCTGGCGAAGAGACCATGAGGATAAAATCAGAGAGATTAGAGCCCACACAGAGGCATACCGACAATCTTTCTTTCCACGAACTATAAGAGACTGGAATAGAAGGGAGAACCGATAGAGGTACTCAAGGTACCCTCCACCAGACACCGTCAGGAGGCTTGCGGAGTATGGATGTAGATGTAGATGTAGTAGAAATTCCTCTGCGGAATAGAATTAATTGTCAAGAAGAAACTTTTTCAGTTTGTTTTCAAATCTGATTTTGTTATCCGTCAGATATTTTAAATCACTGTTTAAGTTATCAAAAAATTTTATTTGCAGTGGTGTGCACCCATTTTTGTGCCAAAGACAACCCTAATGTGTGTGGAGTAATGAACGTCATTTTTCCATCTGGTATTGTATAAATTTTTTGTTACACAATTTGGCCAATTATAGACCGCTTAGAACTTTTTCTTCTTGTCTTCCCAGAACTTCTTCATGCGTTGGCTGATGGCCTGCCTCTGTTCATTTGACATAGCCATCCAAGGTTGTGAATTTTGTTGTTTGACCGGAAATTTTTCAGTATTGATTAGTAGCCTGGGACTTATCCTGTTGTGCACAGTGTTTTCTGCGACGTGAATTTTTTCAATTCCTTCCTTGTCTCTTCCAGTCATCCCCTGGTGTTTTTTAATATGGAAATTTTCTTCGTTAGTCTATTGTCATTCATTCTGCACATATGACCGTAAAAATTTAATCTCCTCTTTCTCTTTGTTTCTGTGATTGTTTCTATGTTTCTCCAAAGATATTCATTTCTCCTCTTCGAGCAGTTATTATTTTTTTTCTTTTGAGATCCTAAACTTTTTCTGAATATTTTCTTTTCTTTCTTCTCCAGTTCTTCTTGTTCACCTCAGTATTAGGCATCTGAATCCGTAAAGTGCTTACAGTTTCATGACTGTTGCGTAGTGTTTAATTTTTGCCTGGAATGATACTGACCTTTCATTATATCGGCTTTTGATGAATTTGTATGCTAATTCCATTTTCTTCGATCTTTCCTTACTTGTGGTATTATCTAACCCATTTGCTTGTATCCAAATATTTAAACTTATCAACTCTTTTGATGTTTCTGTGTTGCGTTTGCATATATTTTTCTCTGTTGTGTTTAGGTTCAATGTATTCCCGTTTTTTCATATGCTATTAGTAATCTGGTTTTAGCTGCAGTTTTGTGAAGCCTGTCTATCATTATCTGTATTGCCTTAGAAATTACTGAAACATCGTCAGAAAAAGTGAGACATTTCACCTCAAATCTTTCTCTTCCTTGTCCTAGATGGATTCTTTCGATGTTTTTCTCCTGTAGTTCTTTTTCCCACTCTCTCATGACCTTGTCTAAGACCAGATTAAAGAGAATCGGTGAGAGCCGATCGCCCTGACGAATACCTATGTTAATTCTGAAGGGTTCAGAAACTTCTCCTAGAAACTTAATTTTTGAAGTTGTGACTGTGACTGTCTGTTCCACTAATTGCCTGGTGGTTTACCCATACCTCCTTCTTCCAGTGTTAGGAATACTGTCTGCCTGTCTACAGCATCGTTGGCGTTTTTGAAATCAATGAATGTAAAAACTGTGCTAAGGTTCCGCATTGTTCTGATCCTGAGGATAGTTTTCGAGTTAAACATTTGCTCTGGGAACGATCTGTTTTTTCTGAACCCTGCTTGGTCCTCGCCAATTGTGTGTTCTGCTTAATCTTCTGTCGTAATCAGTAGAGCTTTGGGCACAATTTTGGAGGTGACTGAAAGTAGAGATATGCCTCGGTAATTGTTGGTGTCTGTTATGTAGCCATGGAAGTATGACTTGTTTCCAGTCGTTCGGTATTCTTCTTTCCTCCCACCAATCTTTAATAACCTCATAAATGATTTCAGCTGTCCACTTATCTCCCAGTTTCCAAATCGCAGCTAATATGCCGTCTTCACCTGGCGCTCTGTTGTTTTACAGCTGGCCAATGTATTGTTCAATTTGATGCAGTGATGGTGATTCTGAAGATGAGTTTTCCTTTTGAGGCTGTCTAAAAATTAGTCATTGTGTTGATTCCTCGTATATTGTAATTATATACATCATTGTTCCTTTTGAACTGAAGTGGATTATTTACAACAAACATCATGAGAGAATAAATATACTATGAAGTAGTAGTCAGAATGCCAATTCCTTAAACAGATGTCTACAATATGATATTTTAAATTCTCTTCTATATGGACACCTAAAAATTTTAAAGTTTCCATCCTATTTATTATTTTCTCACCATAAATTACAATTATCATTGGTGTGGTACCACTACATATGCAGAACTGAGTATGTGATGTCTTAAAACTGAGGGTGAGACCATTCGCAGAGTACCAGTCAATGATACACTTAATAACACTATTTAATATTTCTTGTTTATGTATGTATACGTGGGTTGATTAGAATACTTGTGCCATGTGCAAAAAGAACTAATTTTATTTGTTTTATATTAGACAGTAGATCGTTTAAATGTGAGGAACAATAGTCCACCTATTATTAAATTTCGAGGAACCCCATACATAATTTCTCCCCAGTCAGAATAATATCCATGGTCTAAATACGTACAGTTTTCTGCATTAGTTTGGTCAGATATGACATTATCCACTGGGTGGCTATACCATCAATCCCATGAAACTTAAATTTATGTAGAAGAATCTTGTGATTCACACCGTAAAATGCCTTAAATAGGTCTCAAAAATACCAACTGGCGTTATTGATTATTTAATGCTTGAAAAATTTGGTGAGTGAACATGTAAATGTCGTTCTCAGTAGAGCTGATCTTTTGAAATCGAAACTGTGATTTGCTGAGATATTATTGTTGCTCAAGTAATATAATATTCCAGAATATACCTTCTGAAAAAATTTGGAAAATGATGCCAACGGTGAAACAAGTCGGTAGTTATTGGCATCTCTCCTATCACCTTTCTTTAAGAGGGATTTGACAACTTTGTATTTCTGTCTCTCTGGAAAAATGCATTGAGTTAGTAATGCATTACATATTTCAGATAAGACAGTGCGTATTACATGGGAGCAGATCTTTAGTATTGTAGTGGAAGCACCATCAAAACCAGACAAGTTTTATATTTTTGAGGGAATACATAATTTCCTGAATTTCAGAAGGAGAAGTTGATGTATATTCACGTGACTGAATCCTGTGTGAGTTGCTTTTTCAACATGTTGCTGTGATTTTTCTCTTGGACTACTTGTCCCTATACTTTCTACTATATTTAAGAAATGATTATTAAATGTGTTTCCTACCTGTGATTCAACATTTATAACTCTTCCATTCAGTTCAGTAGTGGTGTTACCCTGTTCTGTGGCTGGTTGTCCTGCCTCTCGTTTCACTTCACCCCACGTAGCCACACGTCTATTGTCAGAATTACTGATTTCTGACGCAATGTGCATGTCATTTGATTGTTTAACAACTATTATTGGTAATTCTGAGTAGTTTTTGTAGTGTACTACTATTGCAGGATCTCTATTTGCTCTTGCCAACAGATTCATTGATTTCCCTGTTCCTTTCACACAATACGTTAATCCCGCTAATAATCCGTGGTTTTTATGTGGCCATTTAACATCCTTTACGATTAGGTTTTATTGAAAGCTGTTTTCAAATAACGATATGAATTTACCGTGGACTAGATTAAAACTTATGTTAGCATTGTTTCACTATAAATTCCATGTCAGGTCATCGCTTATAAACTATTCTTAAAAACATTTGTCTTGGAGTCATTAATTATTCCATGTGGTTTCCGCTGAGAAGTAGCCATACAAAAAGGCAGTACTGTATCTTATATATCCTAACTAACTGTGCATCGTGATCCGAGAGAGCATTTGTAACTGGGAAAACGTTTATTATTTGGCTTCGAGGTTTCCCAAAGAAAACACTGCCAATTAGGGCCCTGCTATCTTTATCCACCCATGCTGGAAAGCTAATTTCTGAGATCAGACTGTAGGATTAAATAAGGTTTCCATCATTTCACCTAACAGTATCCTTTAGAAAATCTATAACCAAGTCATGACAGACTATTAACTGCTTGCTGCTGTCTGACAGGTGGTGTGGTAAGGAATCCAGATTCCTTAGTTCAAAATTTCACAGTGTGCATCTGCATTAAAAGTGAAATTATTTTCAGTATTAATTCACACGTATACACTTCTCTGTGCTGAACACTACAAAATTTAGCTGTTTTTGAACTTTTGTTTTGTCTTAATACACGTAACAACTCCTTTTCTCAAAGTAAAAGAGTTTTGTATGAGTAAGCTGCAATAGTGTAATCTTTTATATGTAATTTATCTAACCATGTGGTTATGTGGTGCTCGGATAGGCACAGGATGTCTATCTTTTAAGAGCTCTCTGAATTTTCGAAACAGACAAGAAGGTCTTCTTCCTTAATATTCAGTCGTCTAATATTTTGATGGAATAAGCTAACTACTTTTCTGTGCACTCTTAAGCATTTTGTAGAACTCTTCTGTTATTTTAACTTCTTTCAAAACAGGGTGCCTGAATCCTGATCCTAAGCTACAAAAGGTACCTCTCTGACACCAGCAACCAAAGGGATCTTGCCTTGTGTGATAGTGGCCTTCCGTACATTTTCTGCAAGTGGCTCAACCAACGTATATTTCCATTTCCTATTCAAGTGGTGTTTAGCATATCCTCATCTTCCAACTGTAGCAACAGGCGCTGCACTCATATGGCTTTTCATTTCAGTCAGCAGCCTGATCAACTCAGTGTTCAAACAGATCTCAGGAGTATTAACCCAGGCCTGCTCATGGCGCTGCAGGACCTCCACAAAACTCACATTTGTGTGTATGTCTACTGCTCCTGTTTCATCCAGGTCACCCATAACGCTCTAATTTCTGTTCTTAGCCAGGCTGTTCCCTGCTCCATCTACTGCAATAACCTGATCCTCTTTGCCAAAATTCCCTATGTCGTCTGTCAGCTGGTCAAGGCTAGTACTTGACTCCACAATACTTGTGACCTGGTACTTTGTTTCTAATTTGTCGTGTACCACGTGCGCTACACCCCTACTGTGGGTACAACCTACCAGCAAGACTCTTTTCTTTTGACTCTCTTTATGTACCGACCCACACTTGTATTTTTGCTGCAGGTCTGCAGCACCGTGCTATGACCTACAGCTGGATGAGGCTCTTCTTCCTTCCACTTCAGGTAACAAGTCAAATTTATTCGCTACTGTAAGCTCAAACTTTGGTGAAGATGTTGAAGAGCTATCCCACTTCCGCCCATTACTTATTACCTTTACCCAGTTCCCATGATTCCCCCCCCCTCTCCTTTTCAGCTTATGTAGCTCAAATTTGGCTCGTTCTAATTCAGCACGAAGGGCACAAATCTTTGCCTCCTGATCAGCAAGTCTCTTGTCATTTTTCCCTAGCTTACAGTTCCAAGCGAGAGTCTCGCTGAGATCCCCATTTAGTTCGCCTCTACAGTCATCCAAGCGGAATTCCAACCCACAGTCCACACATACTA
This sequence comes from Schistocerca serialis cubense, assembly GCF_023864345.2. NCBI lineage: Eukaryota > Metazoa > Arthropoda > Insecta > Orthoptera > Acrididae > Schistocerca > Schistocerca serialis. Next base: position 912,822,168 of record NC_064639.1, read on the forward strand.
CCCCTTCTCTATCCTACGGCAGTATCCACACTCATCACGCACCGAAACATCAATCACACACTTAATAACAGAATTAAATGATTTATCACACTTTACACTATACGAATGTTCGTTATTTACGAGCAGTGAAAATTAGGTTTACAGGTTAACGTTTGCAGATGTGCGATATAACGCAAAAAGTCAATCATTTGCGCTCACAACAAGAACTCAGCACTCTGTTAATTAACTTATCTACAATTGACTGTAACTATAATGCACGTAAACTTTATGTAAACAAACTACTTTACGGCCGGCCGGAGTGGCCGTGCGGTTCTAGGCGCTACAGTCTGGAACCGCGTGACCGCTACGGTCGCAGGTTCGAATCCTGCCTAGGGCATGGATGTGTGTGATGTCCTTAGGTTAGTTAGGTTTAAGTAGTTCTAAGTTCTAGGGGACTCATGACCTCAGAAGTTAAGTCCCATAGTGCTCAGAGCCATTTGAACCATTTTTGAAACTACTTTACCACACACAAACTGTATATAAACAAACTACTAGTGCAAAAGTTTCTAAATCAAACAACGTAATAATTATGCTACACTTCCGGAAGTATGAACTTAGCAATGAATGGACACTCTGTACTAAAATTGCTGGGAAGAAAAACAGAAGAACTAAATGCGATCTCAAACTAAGCCAAAACGTAAACAGAAATACGACTGCAACCCGCGCTTATGATCTTTTCGCATTTTCTGGAATGGCATGTAAGGATAGGTGATACCTTTAATAGCCAGCTTAAAAATACACTAATGCACTATTAAATGAGTGATTTGTACTAAAGTAACTGTCATTACAACATAAGTAACTTATTTTTACGAGAGTGCAAACACTTAGACTTCTCGCCTGACGCAGAGAGGGCCAGTGGATGTCCCCATTGCATAACCTTCATCATCAAAACCACGGGTGCAATAATATAGGTCTGTTTCCATATAACATGCCTCAACTTCTTCTTAATCCGTATATCCTGATAACCGGAGGTATTACACACCTCCTCTGTTCTCTTGTTTTTGTCTTAGAGGTAGAAGGGGTCTGATTACCCCCTGAGACACTCTTGGACTTATTAGGTACAAGACCTTTCATTCCGTCCATTTATGTTTAGGAAGCCCTTATTTACCTTCCTTTTCTTTTTTTGTCTAACGCCGGATCCAATTACAGAAACAGTTTCCATCGTTTCCAGACCCAATACTTGGGTGTCCGAGGTCTCTTCAAGTCCATCATTCTTTGTTTTGTTCTGTGTCTCCAATTTGGTTCCATAAGAATAGGGTGTCCATTTGGTCGACACCATTCATCCCCACGCAATGAAAGGCTAATTACTCAGGAATGTCTCCCGATTTCCCTGAGGCTCCATTAACGGCACAACTTCTCGTGGGACGTACTCATCAGCACAGATCGCATCACACCTTGGGTTGAATGTGTTGGGAATTGGCGAAGACTGTAGGAGTGGCTACAGGAGAGATTGGGCATTGTGGGACACACTTCGCCTTTTCATCCGCTGAAGTCTGTCCGGCGTGGGAGACCCTGCCAGTAAATGCACTACAGGTGAAATAGACCTCAGCTTCAAGTGGAGACGCAAGACCCTCTGCCCACATGTTTAGGGCTTCGAGAAAGCAGTGTTCCCAGGAGTGGGTTTTGTCTATTACTGAAGACACTTTTTCATGAAAAGCTGTCGCAGGTATGTCGTCGAAGTTCACTATATTGTCTTCCTCAGCTTTTATAACTATGTCATCTTAAACGTTGGAATCTGCTTCATCCTCGGGAAATGATAAAAGATACTTTACTACGTCTTCATAGCGCTGCAGCGACTACAGCCGTTATGGAATACACGAAACATATTCGCAGTTGCGAATATGAACAACCATCTGCTCTATAATGGAATGATGCAAACGAAAATTTGTGCCAAGCCAGGATTCGAACCCTGATTTCCCGCATATGGTGAGCTGTCGCCTTACATTAGGCTATCCGAGCACTGCTCCCAGACTAAAACTTCCACATGTCGTCAATCATGTGCCTACAATCTGCACTCGTACATGCATTATATAAATTCCTGTACAGGTGAGGCATTTTAATTGTAACTTGCTTGCTCAGTGTTGGAGGATAAATACGATTTTGCAATGCCTGTGTTGCTGAGAAGTACGATGCAACGTTCCTTCGGACATGAATGAATTTTCACTCTGCAGCGGAGTGTGCGCTGATTTTGAAACTACCTGGATATGTATGCATGTTTCCATTTTCACACCGACCACCCGCCTTTTTACAATTTGAATGAAACTGATGGTGAGAATCTCTTTTTGAGGCTCCAAATGTGCTTGTGACAGTATCGAAATCTGGTAAACAAACGTCTGACCAGGTCAAAATATAATTGAAACATATTTTCTTTCCGAGTGAGAGAGAAACATGTTTATTATTGGTAGGTTATTGTGGTGGTCAATGTGAATGAATTATTTAGATCATTGAACCTGAGGACAGAGAAACTGTTCATCTGGTGATACCATAGGGCCCAACGGGGGAGCACAGCCATGGGACGCATACAGCTTTCAATGTTGGAAGAACTTTGTGAGACGATTTTCAGATCTGTTTCTCTTGAATGATTATGAAGTCAATCTCCACTTGAGAAACGATATAATCAAGCTGTAGTCACTAGTACATAATCAGTTCTCTTTGCCAAAACTTACCAATGTACTGAAATATGCCTGATACAAATCAGGATATTTAGAGGATCACCTACAATAATTTGAAATTCTGCTGAATTTTGTTTTACATTGTGTTCCCCGTCGTGTACATTATGTGAAAAAATTTCGTTCATTTTATGTGTATGCGGTAAAAAAACCTTACGTTTTAAATGTTTCTATACACATTACCATTATTGCTACGATTTTGTATCATAACAATGAGTTACTACTTTCAGTTAACAAAACACTCATACGTGCAACAATAAACTATAAACCGAAAAGAATGTGAATGTAAAATGCAAAATAACCAGATGTTTTGAAAATAATCCAACACTTCAATGTGTACATCTTATTTTCCAGAACTGATATTTCAAAAAGCAGTTTTATTATACACGGATTTTTGTGGCTTAAAAACAGCTTAAATTTATGTTGTAAGAAAAACTTTCATTTTTCAAAATTAGTTGATAGTGTTGGGGTATTTAGCAAAATTTCAGGTTATTACAAAAGTTGATTAGAGAGTTTCAAGAATATTAATTGCATATCGATTTTTATATGAAAAACCTTTCTTATGTAACACCGTTTCGAAGAGATTCCCTCTAAACCTAATAATGCAATATTACATATTGCATTATTTTTGCCCTTCTATACACACACACACCAAGTTTTATCAAGATCGTTTTTTGATATTTGTGAATATTCTCTTGTAAGTGAATTTCGCAATGTTCTCTAATATTTTCCATAGTTTTGCAGACAGTTTTATTAATCGTAAGATTGTCAAAATATTTCTCAAATCTATTCTTCACGGAGACCCTCTTTTCGGTATTGAAATCAGTGTATTTCTGCAAAGAGGATATTGAAGAAAATGGCATGGGAGACTCGATTCAGTTTCATGTTCAGGTCGAGACGTTGCTGGAGATAACGATAATGGAGTACTTACCTTGTATTTATGTCTAGCATTGTCAAAAGCTTGGGGTGGGAACTGCTTTACAGAACTCGGTGCCGTGCACTGTGCGAGTCAGCCAAACTAATAGGATGTGTTTAATATGCCCCTAAAACGTGCCCAGTTTCAGAATCTGCCTGCATATCTGGGAATTTACCCCATCTGGCTATCTCCTTATCAGACAATTATTGAAACCCCTCAGTAGGTAGAGATTGTTGCATGGCATGCCCGTATAAGTTGTTTACATACAGGGTGGTCCATTGATAGTGACCGGGCCAAATATCTCACGAAATAAGCATCAAACGAAAAAAAAATAACTACAGCCGGCGGTACTAGGCGGTGATACATTACCCGTGTTGAAATGGACCGTTTACCAGTTGCGGAAAAGGTCGATATCGTGTTGATGTAGGGCTATTGTGATCAAAATGCCCACCGAGCGTGTGCTCCGTATGCTTCTTGGTATCCTGGACGACATCATCCAAGTGTCCGGACCGTTCGCCGGATACTTACGCTATTGAAGGAAACAGGAAGTGTTCAGCCACATGCGAAACGTCAACCACGACCTGGAACAAATGATGGTGTCCAAGTAGGTGTTTTAGCTGCTGTCGCGGCTAATCCGCGCATCAGTAGCAGACAAACTGCGCGAGAATCGGGAATCTCAAAAACGTCGGTGTTGAGAATGCTACATCAACATCGATTGCACCCGTACTATGTTTCTATGCACCAGGAACTGCATGGCGACGACTTTCAACGTCGCGTACAGTTCTGCCACTGGACACAAGAGGAATTACGGGACGATGACAGATTTTTTTCACACGTTCTATTTAGCGACGAAGCGTCATTCACTAACAGCGGTAACGTAAACCGGCATAATATGCACTATTGGGCAACGGAAAATCCACGATGGCTGCGGCAAGTGGAACATCAGCGACCTTGGCTGGTTAATGTATGGTGCGGCATTATGGGAGGAAGGATAATTGGTCCCCATTTTATCGATGGCAATCTAAATGGTGCAATGTATGCTGATTTCCTACGTAATTATCTACTGATGTTACTTCAAGATGTTTCACGGCATGACAGAATGGCGATGTACTTCCAACATTATGGATGTTCGGCACATAGCTCGCGTGCGGTTGAAGCGGTATTGAATAGCATATTTCATGACAGGTGGATTGGTCGTCGAAGCACCATACCGTGGCCCGCACGTTCACCGGATCTGACGTCCCCGGATTTCTTTCTGTTGGTAAAGTTGAAGGATATTTGCTATTGTGATCCACCGACAACGCCTGACAACGTGCGTCAGCGCATTGTCAGTGCATGTGCGAACGTTACGGAAGGCGAACTACTCGCTGTTGAGAGGAATGTCGTTACACGTATTGCCAAATGCATTGAGGTTGACGGACATCATTTTGAGCATTTATTGCATTAATGTGGTATTTACAGGTAATCACGCTGTAACAGCATGCGTTCTCAGAAATGATAAGTTCACAAAGGTACATGTATCTCATTGGAACAACCGAAACAAAATGTTCAAACGTACCTACATTCTGTATTTTAATTTAAAAAGCCTACCTGTTGCCAACTGTTCGTCTAAAATTGTGAGCCATATGTTTGTGACTGTTACAGCGCCATCTATACAAAGCGAAAATAGTGGTCCAAGTAAAACATTCATACTTCTTTACGTACTACACGAATATGTAATAAATAATGAGGGTTCCTATTTTTGAAAAACGCAGTTGATATTCGTTTGACCTATAGCAGCGCCATCTAGCGAGCCAACCATGGCGCCATCTGGTTTCCCCCTTCAAGCTAGACAAGTTTCGTTCTTTGTAGTTTTTTCGTTTGACGCTTATTTCGTGAGATATTTGGATCGGTCACGATCGACGGACCACCCTGAATAAGTGCACGATGTAACTTAAATCGCCAGATATACTAAAATGTTCAAAGCATTTGCAGGTTATTTGCCTTGGCGTGCCTGTGGACGTATTGGCAAAATACCTCGTGAATCCCTCTTTCAAAACTCAACAGATGTCAACGTCAGTCAAGAGTACAATGTTGACGCATGTCTCTTTCTGCAAGGCATGCTACGAAAGCCTTGGCGCTGTGTAGCAGAAGATAGGACCCATATAATGTGCTACCAGGAATACACCCCGGAATCGTTCGAAAATGTAAGTAAGCGTACCTATGTATCTGTGTCCATATAAGGCTTTAGATATTACGCTAAATTAGAGATGGTGAAATCCTGCCGAACACTCGCTGTTTGCCAATGCTCTGCAACCAATATGGCAGTGTCTGAAACTTTGTTGGAGAATGAGGTTATATCAGGCAATGTGGTTTTGTGGAATTTCTCCCTCGAATCCAGGTATTTGTCTGGGAAAGCCTCCATCTTCATTACGAGCCTAAACTTAACGTCATCAGGAAACGCAGCTCGAGTGACATGTAAATCTTCCTGCTGCATGGTTTCAGAAAGTTTCTGCCGTGATGCCTGCATGAATCTCAGTGAGTCCAGGATGCATAGTGTACTTTTCTTGGTGATTCTGAGAAAACGGAATGCATTATCTTATGCTGAGAGGCTGGACACTAACCCTGATATTTGCTGAGACTATAATCGGCCAAGGACTGGACAAGGAAATGATCATCACACCCATTTAAAGTGTGAATGAAAACTGGTATGTTTCATGAGAATTGGTAATTCAAGTCACAAGCTTTGTGTACTGCATCGCGGCATTTGCCAGTTAGATGACAATGATCTCTCCACGGTGTTTCTGTTGTTTTGTCCAGTGGCTGCCCACTTTGTAGCCATCAACTGCTTTCTTGTACAGAAATTTATCTTCCCACATTTTGATCATGGGAATTTTGACACTGTAAATAACATCAACTTTTTTTGCAAGATTTTCATACTCAGAGAGGAGACATCTCTCGGGATCATCCACGACGTACGAACCAAAACGATTAAGACTAGAATCATACGCACTTACAACTTGATATGCTGCCACAAAAAACCCGTGCTACTGTGTGAGAGTGGTATGTGAGGCAGCGGGATCACCCTTACTGCCCACCACAGGCTGGAGAAGACATTCAGAGTTTGCATATATAGCAAAGAGTTCTTGATCACTGTAGAGAAAATTTTTAAACTTTAAGAGTTTATTCTCCTCAGTGGACATGTCAGCACGTGCTGAGTCCTGTGGGGAGCATTTCAGCAGATGCTATGTTAAGTGCTCACTTGCAGTAAATGAGTTCAAACAACTAGGGCTAAAACGTCGATTATAGCCCTCTGTACTCATTAGGGTGGAGAGAAGGCAGGGCATGCTCCCGATCCAGCAATAGTGTTGTTTCTCTACCTTTGAGATTAACAATAAATCTGCATGTTTCACACACTGACCAGCGAGTATGAAAAAGTAAAGGAGTCCAGCAGTTTGGTGTGTAACAACACTGTTTTCTGACTTGCATTCCTTCAGACCATATACATGAATAGATGTATGTCGCGACTGTTGTTGAGAGAGATCTGGTGACGATGTTAAGAATAGTCATGTGTCTGTGCGACTCTGAAATGTAATGCAGTATTTAATAAAAGTTACTTGAGCTGCCATAATTTGTAGTTTACTTTATGTAGTTCCCTTGTAAACTTGGTTCAGTTTCAGTCATCAGTGCTTGTTTCCTTCACTTAGTTAACTACCGTGTTTTATTAATTTTATTTGGTAATTTTGATACATTTTGTAGTTTTCATCAAGTACAGGGGAACTCCGAAACAATATAACGATTTTACAGACAAGTTGGCGATAGAATGAGAAATGGAGGTACCTGTAACCATCTCTTAGACATGTGTTCGTCCTATAATTTCTATAGGCTGATAACTTACTCATTCTCTGCTATATCTGTCGCGACTATTAACACAAACTCAATTAGGCGAAAGAGAGAGGGTAGGTGGAAATGTCCCACTGGCCGGAAACGTCTCCACGACAGTGGCTCAAGCCTTCATTCCACGAAGAACGGGACAGAGATTTTAAAATACATTTGTAACACTGGAGCGAGGTCGGGTAATAAGGAACTGTACGTCAACACCTATGTTCTTATTGCCGTCTGACGCACAAGCGATAAGAAAGTTATTCCGTCACAAGGATTCTAAGTGTTTATTTTTCAGCTATAGAGCTTATTAGCCAGTACCAGCATCAACTACAAATGTCAAGGCCGGTTGGTTCTTACAAAGTATTTGTTGGTTTTACAAAGTAACGACACCTGTACAACCTTGTTATGAAGTAGTAGCTGCCAGCAACAACTTTACAATGTTGCAGCAGACACGTGTTCACCTTGAATTATTCGTGTACGTGACACAGCTTCCAGCACCATGTGGTGCGGCAGTACGCAAAGCTTAGTACAACGGTTTAGCATTATTCATGATTTTCCATATCAGTACAGAACGTGAAACTATCAGTTCAATAGATTTTCTGGTTCTAAAATTCTACTATATTATGCAATGTTACAACTTGTTGTTTTGCATGAACATACACGAACTGATACGGGGAAGAAATTCAGTTAATGCCTAATTAGGCTGGCGACCGTATTATTGTCTCATTGGTATCATCTTCTGCTTTGCTTTTGGTCCATCCTGACGTATGATTGTATTTCGAACTTACTTGACGGATTATTGTTATTACAGAGTGGATGTAAGTCTGATTTGCCACCATTCTGGTACGCGCGGTCGTTATCTTTGCGAAAATCCTTTCTTATAAGGTGAATCCCGCTCACTTACCATAGCACAGGCTTTAACGAGTACTGTGTCAGGGATTACAAAGTGTTTGGTGTAGTTTTTAGATCGCTTATTGTTGCTGTAATGGCAGGATATCAGGATTCAAGCGAGTTTGAACGTGGTGTTATACTGGGCGCACGAGCGATGGGACACTGCATCTCTGAGGTTGCGATGAAGTGGGAATTCTCCCATATCACCATTTCACAAGTGTGCACATCGGGAATCCGGTAAAACATCAAATATCCTACATCGCTGCGACCGGAAACAGACCCTGCAAGAACGGGACGAACGGCAACTGAAGACAATCGTTCAGCGTGACAGAAGTGCAACCCTTCCGCAGATTGCTGCAGATTTCATTGCTGGGCCATCAACAAGTGTCACCGTGCGAACCATTCAACGAAACATCATCGATATGGACTTTCGGAGCCGAAGGCCCTCTCGTTTAGCCTTGATGACTGCACGACACAAAGCTTTACGCCTCGCCTCTGCCTGTCAACATCGACATTGGACTGTTGATGACTGGAAACATGCTGTCTGGTCGGACGAGTCTCGTTACAAATTGTATCGAGCAGATGGACGTGTACGGGTATGGAGACAACCTCATGAGTCCATGTACTCTGCATGTCACCAAGGGACTGTTCAGTCTGGTGGAGGCTCTGTAATGGCGTGGGGCGTATGCAGTTAAAATGATATGGAACCCCTGATACGTCTAGATACGACTCTGACAAATGACACGTACGTAAGCATCCCGTCTGATCACCTGCATCCATTCATGTCCAACGTGTATTCCGACGGACTTTGGCAATTCCGTCATGACAGTGCGACACCTCACACGTCCAGAATTGCTACAGAGTGGCTCCAGGAAAACTCTTCTCAGTTGTAACAGTTCCGCTGGCCAAGGAAGTCTCCAGACATGAACGTTATTGAGCATATGTGGGATGCCTTGCAACGTGCTGTTCAGAAGAGATCTCCACCCCCTCGTACTCTTACGGATTTATGGACAGCCCTGCAGGATTCATGGTGTCAGTTCCCTCCAGCACTACTTCAGACATTAGTTGAGTCCACACCACGTCAAATTGCGGCACTTCTGCGTGCTCGTGGGGCCCTAAACCATATCAAACGGGTGTACCAGTTTCTTTGGCTCTTCAGTGTGTTTCCGCTCCATCACATTTCACTCTTTCCTCAAATATCTGTTTGCTTTCCTTTATTACTTAATCACTGTACAGATCAAATGACATCAGGAAAGGGTACAACCCTGCCTTACTCTCTTCTCCCTGTGTTGTCCATCAAGTCTCACACACTGGGGAACGAAAACATAATGACCACCACTTTATTAACGTGTTGGTCCACCTTTGTATAGCAATACAGCTGCTATTCTGCACGCCATAGATTCGACAAGTTCTTGGCAGTTTCCTAGAGGTATGTGGCGCCTCATATCTATGCAGAGGTCACGCAATTCCCCTAAATTAAGGGTCTGTGGTCGCCTACCTGGCCTCCGATAGTGTCACAAATCTGTGCCATCGGGTTCGCATCAGGCAAATTTGGTGGCGTAAACACCAACATGAATTCACTCTCATGCTCCTCAAACCACTGTAGCACGTTTCTGACTTTGTAACACGGACAGTTGATAACGATACACGTATTACTATCGTTGTCGATTAATCAGAATCAGTTTTCAATTCATTGGTAGGTAACGTATGTGTGTAGCGTGGACGATCTATCTGAAGGCCAATGCCAAAGTTACAATGAGTTATGTGCTAGCATACGACATGTCACGGGAATAGTATGGGACAAAGCAGAGTGACGTCATGCGACGAGAGCTTTTCTGGGTCTGGGTCTGGATGCACACCTTCGTTTGACACAAGGTGTCCAAGTATTTTGATTTCTTTTCCTCCAAAGAGACATTTTCTTGGATTAAGTTCCAGTCCGCCTTGCTGGAGACACTTAAGAGCGGTCCTCAGGCTTTTTAAATGTTCATCAAATGTCTCTGAGAACACTATAATTCACCTAAATAACAAAGACATATCGTCCACTTCAGGTACCTTAGAAAATTATCCAACATCCGTTCAAAAGGTACTGGTGCATTACACAAACCAAACGGCATTGCCTTAAACTCATATACGCCCTCAGGGGTGACGATCAGCCTCATCTACTTCGATTTTCCAGTATCCCGATTACATGTCCATGGTTGAGAAAAACTTAGCCACCTTCAGACAATCTAGTGTATCGTCAATTAGTGGAAGAGGGTAAACGTCCTTCTTAGTTATCTTTTTAAGCTTCCTGTAATCGACACAAAAGCGCCAAACTGTCATCCTTCTTCTTGACGAGCAAGGCTGAATGATGTCATTCTTCATCATTTTCTCTACCTCGTCGCGAATTATTCGACGTTCCGTTGCTGACATACGGTATGCTCTCTGGCTTATTGGTTAATGGTCTCTACTGCCAATCCGGTGCTTCACCTTCGATTTGTCTAATTTGCTCTTCACTTGTGGATTGAAGCATTCAGAGAACTCTTGAAGAATGGCAGGTAGCTTTTTCTGTTGTTCCTTAGTGAGGTCTGGTGATAGTCGAGCTAGAAGATCTTGTCTCGTAGTGGTAGCGCTAATTTCGCCTACAGACTCGGCATGGGAGGTTTCTGTGACGCTCAGGTGTCCTGCAATTAACGACTCAGCGTTTGGTACGCACATGCGTCTTGGATCTGCGGTTCTCGGCGACAGTTAACTATCCACAATTCACCGAATCCGTTCTTAAACGAGACGACAGAGGCTGGGATGACCAAGTTATTCTTCAGTGGCATGCTTCTCTTACATTCCACTACAAGATCCATGGGTTGATACATGGTATGACTCGTGACAGTTACCGTTCTAGCGCAGACTGCACGAATGATCACTTCATCCAGCACATATAGTCTCAACACACTCGAATGCGCATCTTCCTTTCCACAGTGTCTCATCTCGTCTAGCATAATCTTCGAGCGACCACAATGTACAAATGGCCTGAGAAGCTTTACAAATTTCCCGTCGGAGAATGACATAATGACTACACTCTTGTAAGACGATCAATTCTAAGGTTTGTGTATGGCCACTTATACCCACACGAGTGGTACGTCTTCCTGTGGGTTTTACATATTTTCCATTAGCCATCTTCAGCAGAGATGTTTTGCTGTCGACGAATACGGTTTTCTGCAACTGGCGACGGTATTTCTCCGAAATGACTGAATATGATGCTCCAAAGTCCACTAGAGCTTGGGCTGGTCGGCCATCCATGAGGGTATCGACGTAGTTTCCTATCACTTTTGCAGTGATCGACGACGGAGGATTTGTCTCTTCGGAGGCCTCATCTCCAGGGAAGGTCGCACCCTTTAGTTTTCCAGGTTGCGGCGGCTAGGTGGACGGCTGGAGCTTCTAAACGGCGATGGAGACCTTGATCGGCGTGTTCGGGGGAGTCCTCTCCAGTGGCTAGCTTGCGGCGATCGTGACCTACGTCGTCCTGCACCCACATCTTCTTGTTCATCGTCGTCATCCTGGAGTCATCGTCGGCTAAGATCGGTCTGCTGTCTTCTGGCGCGGATGTGCTTCAAATATACGCTGCCTTTCTCGACAATAGCGCACCACATGTCCCAGTCGTCCGCAGTGGAAACATACTGGTTGGTTATCCTGAGTCCTCCAGACGTCAGTCTTCCTTGGTGCCCAAACAGGTTCCTCAGGCGACATTGTAGGATCGTAACTTCGCCTGGGTCTCGACTTTTTCACCGTTTTAAAGGGAAATGAAGGATGAGAGATTGGGTTCAATGTCTGTTCCACTTCCTCCCTCATGACCTCTTGAAGGGTCTCGGTTTTTTGCTCGCCGTGCAATACAAGTGCTTTCTGAACTTCCTCTCTCACTATCTGACGAAGAATACTTGTGAAATCAGTTGCTTCCTCCATCATAGACATCGATACGATGTTTGGAAGCCGCTCAAACTTCTTGCGTGTAATTCTTTTTTGACGCAGTGTCTCGATATACTGGCACCATTTTATGAAGTCGTCTGCTGTCGAAACCTCCTTCAGGAGTAGGGCTTGATACATGTCCTCAGCCACACCCTTCATGAGATGTGCAACCTTATCTTCTTCCTTCATTCTAGGATCCACTATTTTACAGTTTCAAGACGTCTTGAATGTAGGATGCTGTAACTTCTCCTGGACGCTGTGCCCTGCACTTTATCTTCAGCCTTGCACTTCCGTCGTTGTGTGTCGCCGAAATACTTGCGCAGTTCCGCCTGGAATACTTACCAGCTTGTGAAATTCTCCTCGTTGTTCTCATACCATTGCTTGGTAGTACCCTCCAAGTAGAAAAATAAGTTAGCCAAACACACGGTGTCATCCCATTTGTTAAATTTAGCTATACGCTCATATACCTTCAGCCACTTGTTTGGATCTTGGCCATCGTTACTAGAGAACCCGGAAAGATGTCTCATGTGGTGGCACACAATTGCTGTCATTGTAATGTCTTCTTCTTCTGTCTCCGATACACTGAGATCTGTTGAATACGGATGGAACTCGGGTTTCTCGCCACGTAAACGGCGGCTCTGTCGTGACCTGATGGGAGCCACTGTGTCGTCGATAATGTGCGCTATCGTAAGTTCCAATCCCCTGCGTCTCCACCAGAATAATGTCACGTAGGAGAATGTGTAATTAGATGAATGACGGACACTAACTTCACTTAGCGAAGGTTTATTCAACACTTGCACATACAAGAGCGCGGGGCGAGCAGCCTCCGGCCAGAAAATATACAGTATACAGGGTGTTACAAAAAGGTACGGCCAAACTTTCCGGAAACATTCCTCACACACAAATAAAGAAAAGATGTTATGTGGACATGTGTCCGGAAACGCTTAATTTCCATGTTATAGCTCATTTTAGTTTCGTCAGTATGTACTGTACTTCCCCGATTCACCGCCAGTTGGCCCAATTGAAGGAAGGTAATGTTCACTTCGGTGCTTGTGTTGACATGCGACTCATTGCTCTACAGTACTAGCATCAAGCACATTAGTACGTAGCATCAACAGGTTAGTGTTCATCACGAACGTGGTTTTGCAGTCGGTGCAATGTTTACAAATGTGGAGTTGGCAGATGCCCATTTGATGTATGGGTTAGCACGGGGCAATAGCCGTGGCGCGGTACGTTTGAATCGAGACAGATTTCCAGAACGAAGGTGTCCCGACAGGGAGACGTTCGAAGCAATTGATCGGCGTCTTAGGGAGCACGGAGCATTCCAGCCTATGACTCGCGACTGGGGAAGACCTAGAACGACGACGCCTCCTGCAATGGACGAGGCAATTCTTCTTGCAGTTGACGATAACCCAAATGTCAGCGTCAGAGAAGTTGCTGCTGTACAAGGTAACGTTGACCACGTCACTGTATGGAGAGTGCTGCGGGAGAACCAGTTGTTTCCGTACAAAGTACAGCGTGTGCAGGCACTATCAGCAGCTGATTGGCCTCCACGGGAACACTTCTGCGAATGGTTCGTCCAACAATGTGTCAATCCTCATTTCAGTGCAAATGTTCTCTTTACGGATGAGGCTTCATTCCAACGTGATCAAATTGTAAATTTTCACAATCAACATGTGTGGGCTTACGAGAATCCGCACGCAATTGTGCAATCACGTCATCAACGCAGATTTTCTGTGAACGTTTGGGCAGGCATTGTTGGTGATGTCTTGATTGGGCCCCATGTTCTTCCACCTACGCTCAGTGGAGCACGTTGTCATGATTTCATACGGGATACTCTACCTGTGCTGCTAGAACATCTGCTTTTACAAGTACGACACAACATGTGGTTCATGCACGATGGAGCTTCTGCACATTTCAGTCGAAGTGTTCGTACGCTTCTCAACAACAGATTCGGTGACCGATGGATTGGTAGAGGCGGACCAATTCCATGGCCTCCACGCTCTCCTGACCTCAACCATCTTGACTTTCATTTATGGGGGCATTTTGAAAGCTCTTGTCTACGCAACCCCGGTACCAAATGAAGAGACTCTCCGTGCTCGTATTGTGGACTGCTGTGATACAATACGTCATTCTCCAGGGCTGCATCAGCGCATCAGGGATTCCATGCGACGGAGGGTGGATGCATGTATCCTCGCTAACGGAGGACTTTTTGAACATTTCCTGTAACAAAGTGTTTGATGTCATGCTGGTACGTTCTGTTGCTGAGTGTTTCCATTCCATGATTAATGAACTTGAAGAGAAGTAATAAAATGAGCTCTAACATGGAAAGTAAGCATTTCCGGACACATGTACAGATAACATATTTTCTTTGTTTGTTTGTGAGGAATGTTTCCTGAAAGTTTGGCCGTACATTTTTGCAACACCCTATATATACAGCTACAGAACATTCCAGTACAATGATGCTTGACATTTGTGGATACTTCTAGAATGTACTCGAACCGAATAAAGAAACTGAAAGTGTACAGTCCAGGTGAGTTTCGAGCTAATGACCCTCCATGCAACAGTGTAGTATCATAACCACTACACCAGGGTGCTACTCAGCTTCTTCTGCAGCAATATTATAAAATTCCCTCCTGGTTAGGAACTCGTAGCCGGCCGGAGTGGCCGAGCGGTTCTAGGCGCTACAGTCTGGAACCGCGCGAACGCTAGGGTCGCAGGTTCGAATCCTGCCTCGGGCATGGATGTGTGTGATGTCCTTAGGTTGGTTAGGTTTAAGTAGTTCTAAGTTCTAGGGGACTGATGACCTGAGATGTTAAGTCCCATAGTGCTCAGAGCCATTTGAACAATTTTTTAGGAACTCGTAAACGTCACAAAATCGGTTACTTTCTTGTTGCTGCGTGAGTCTCGGCCGGCTGCTGTTGCCTGACTGGCTGACTAACGCTAACAAGCTGTCACTAGCTTTCAAAACAAACAAATGACTGTCGACTCGCGCTGCGGAAATCTCCTGTAGACGCTATCGAAAACGTAGGAACGGTGTTTAATAAATTAGATTAATGAGCAAAGATTCAAGAACCTGACCACCGAAGCACTCAGGTGAAACTAAAGAATTAACCCCTGATTAGTAACTTCCTGATACATAATAGTCACAAAATCGGTTTACTTTCCCACGCGCGATCGCTACGCTCGCAGGTTCGAATCCTGCCTCGGGCATGGATGTGTGTGATGTCCTTAGGTTAGTTAGGTTTAAGTAGTTCTAAGTTCTATGGGACTGATGACCACAGATGTTAAGTGCCATAATGCTCAGAGCCATTTGAACCATTACTTTCCCACGCAAACTAACACCAGCCACTACAGAGTGCATTGAGCCTTCAGCTCAGTGAAGGTTAACTTTGCAATTAACCCCTGAAATGGAAATGAGCGTTTGGCGTCATTGGCCGGGAGGCCCCTTACGGGTCAGGTCCGGCCGCCTTGGTGCAGGTCTTATTGCATTCGACGCCACACTGGGCGACCTGCGAGCCGGATGGGGATGAAATGATGATGAAACAACACAACACCCAGTCCCTGAGCGGAGAAAATCCCCGACCCAGCCGGGAGTCGAACCCAGGCCCATCAAGCTGACCATTCAGCTATCGGAGTGGACAACTAACCCATGAAAATGAATTATGTGTATTTACTATGCATTGTGAGATATTCCACACGTTTCAGTTGTCTACGTGAAATGCATTCACAGTTGCGTTTATGGAAAACCATCAGCTGTGTAATGGAATGACGAGAATGAAAATCTGTGCTACAATGGGAGTCGAACCCGGATTTCCTGCTTTACGCAACTGATAGCCTTAACTGCTTTGGCTATACATACACGACTGACAGCCAGATGTAAACTTCCGTATGTCGTCATTCATGTGTCACAATCTCTACTCGTATACATTATGTAATTCCCGTAGAGGGAGGGGGAAGGACATTTTAATTGGAAGTCACTGCACGGTATTGGGAAATATGTGATATTGCATCGTACTTTTTAACAATATGGGCACTGAAGTAGCGCTTTTATGGTCTGTGTGTTTACAAGCGCAGACAGTGCCAAGTGATTTTATTAAGTTGTTTTATGGGTTATGTTAAGGTTTCACCTCCAACCGTCTCAAAGTCATTAAACAGTTAACAGGTCAGATAACATTTCCTACTCTAGGCAACTAAAATTTAAATTATTCATATTTATTTTTGTTGTAGCTTGTATGCACTTTGATAAAAGTGTTATTGAGTGGCTATGCATATAATCATTACCATTCCAAATTCCCATGCCACTTGGTCAAACACAGATCATGCCTAGTTCGGAGAGGACTCATTAAAAGAACAGCAACAGGAATTACATAATGTGTACGGGTACAGGTTGTGACGGATGAACGACAACATATGGAAGTCCAGATCTGGCCGTCAGTCATACATGAGTAGCCGTGTATTGCCTTCACCATCGGAAAATACGTCAAGCATGAAAGGGTGCAGATGGCCTACAATAATTTCCACATAGTTCACAGCTGTCATTGTGCCTCCTATTACTACTAGATGTACCATGAAATCTCATGTGAATCTCGCCCATAGCATAACACCATATATCAACTGGCCTGTGCCCATGGGGCGGTGCATGTTTTGAGCAGCCTATCACGCATATGAAACATGATGTGGGTATGATCAACCACCTGGTACATCAAGAAACGTGATTCATGTAACAAGAGGATACTTCTCCATATATCCACTATCCAGTCTACTGTATGTGGATACAGTCATCCACTTGGTGCATCATGAAAAGTGATTGACATAACAAGATGATACTTTTCCACATATCCATTGTCCAGAATAGCTGATCCCATGCCCACTGCGATCTTAACTGATTATCAGAATGAGATTTTCACTCTGCAGAGGAGTGTGCGCTGATATGAAACCCTGGCAGATTAAAACTGTATGCCCGGCCGAGACTTGAACTCGAACTCGGCAAAGGTCCCGAGTTCGAGTCTCGGTCGGGCACACAGTTTTAATCTTCCAGGAAGTTTCATATCAGCGCACACTCCGCTGCAGAGTGAAAATCTCATTCTGGAAACATCCCCCAGGCTGTGGCTAAGCCATGTCTCCGCAATATCCTTTCTTTCAGGAGTGCTAGTTCCGCAAGTTTCGCAGGAGAGCTCCTGTAAAGTTTGGAAGGTAGGAGACGAGGTACTGGCAGAAGTAAAGCTGTGAGTACCGGGCGTGAGTCGTGCTTCGGTAGCTCAGATGGTATAGCACTTGCCCGCGAAAGGCAAAGGTCCCGAGTTCGAGTCTCGGTCGGGCACACAGTTTTAATCTGCTAGGAAGTTTCATAACTGATTATGTCGTCAGGTCAACACGTCCGCTGCGGAGACCCATGTTAAACAAGGTGTACTGAACGGTGCACCCCGAAACCGACACACATGTGCCAGCACAAGCATTGTACTTTTTCGTCAGATTTGTCAAAAATAGCTGCCTATTGTGCTTTCAAGAGTGATGTCACAGCACAAATAGTGAGGGGTAGGCAACCATAACTACTTATTGAAACTCATTAACATTGCCACAGGAAAAATCAAGTCCTGCTAGAGACAGAGGCGGATGCAGGAAGCGAGCTGATATGTTGCAAGTGGGTCTGGTCCATGACACATTACAACACCGACTGCCGAGTGGAAGTACGTTTTCAGCAAAAGGAAGACTGTGACAGAAAAGCAAAGGAAGCAAGACAAGGATGTGTATTAGCTCATAAGAGATGGTGCAAGAGATTCTATGTCTTACACAGGAGCACATAGTGAGGAAATGACAAAGCAGTTAACAGCTTATTAAATGAATATAACAGAATAATGAGGATACGTGCAGTAATTACGAACTGAACGTCTTGTCATAAGCACTCCAGTATTCCAGCTCTTGTCATGAGTCAATCATTGGAATCACTGACATTCACAGCAACAGCACTCAATTCCATGATTACGACACTGAATTGGAACTATGTCCTCCATGCTCCAGCATAATCTAGGAGCTAGCTAGAGACGTACTCAAGATGATGCTCTTCACCTGATGAACTTCCAGCTGCTCGCCATCTACCATCTGGTGATGTAGAAACTGTCTTCCGACAACATCACATCACGGACTGCTGCCAGCACTGATCTTCAGTGTTGAAGCCAGTGACAGGGCCTCTTGGGATCTACACCTGTTCAACGTCCAGATGCCTACAGGTGCTGAAACCTAAGAGGGGGAGATCTTTGGTGTGACGTCACGTGTGCTGGGCTGCTGTTGACATTGCTTGTAATCATTTTATAAAGTTTTAGTTTCAGTTACTTATTTTAAAGTTTATTTGTGTTAATATTTGCTGTAAAAGTAATTTATTAGTGGATTTTCATTAATCGCAGTCTTTCTTCTGTTGTTATTGACTCGAGTAGTCTGTTATTCATGAGTGTGCTTACGTCGTTCGCCCAAGCCTCACGCCTCAGTAGTGTGTTTACATTCTGCGACGTGCAGTCGCAGCTGCAGCGATTATAAAACTAAGTAAAAGTTGTTTGTGCACTGCTATACAAATATTAAATTTAATAGTTTTCATCGATGTTTCGTGCTGTTTGTGGCAAAATAACGATTTAACAAACTTTTAGAAACGTTCGCTCACTGTGTTTTTTAGAGCTTGCTCTGCGTTGAAATCATTTACTAAATTTTGTGCTTTAGTTTTCAGCTGACGTTTCTTATTGTCTCTAGTGAAATATTTCAGTAAAGTTTTCATTCAGTGTTTTAACTTTCTTGAGTGTTTCAGTGGCTGCTTGAATTTTTGGTTTTATCTAATAATTTTATAAAGTTTTGATGGTATTGGTATTAGCTGTGATGTAGTAGCATTAATACAAATAGTTGCTTTCTTAGTAGACAGGGAATTTCGAGACCACTATTGTTACTATAAATAGTTCTATTGGTGTAACTGAACTTAGGTAACGTAGACGTATAATTTTTTTCAGTAACTATAAAATTTTACCATGAGTGAGAAGTGTGGGCTCTGTCGTAGGTTTGTGAGTAGTGGGTTACTGTGTGGAATTTGTTCAAAATATTTTCATTGGGGGGGGGGGGGGGGGGGAATACAGTGGGGAAGCCAGTGGGAATTCTAGCGAGACCCTCTTCTGGGAATGCAGAACATGTAGAAGAAATAAGTTGATAGTGGAGCAACAGCGTAAGATTTGTGCCCTTCAGGTGAATTTACAACGCGCAAAGGAGAAACTAGATAGGTTGAGGAGGGTGAAGTGTGATGTGGAAGGGGAACTGGCAGTTGGCAAGAAGGCAGCTGGGAGGAGGAGGTATTCAGACAGCTATATTTTCTGTATATGCAATAATTTGGCCAACTATCAGAGTTGCGTGGAGAGGAGCCTCTTGTAGCTGTAGATGTAGGGAACATGCAGCAGTCTTCAGCAGTTAGGAGGCCTAGGTTAGTAGCAAAGTCAAAAAGAAAAAAGATGCTTCTGCTGCTAGGTAATTCGCATGGTAGAGGTGTGGGCCAGCAGTTGCTGGAAGTGTTGAGGAGTGAGTACCAGGTCACCAGCATTGTGAAGCCTAGTATAGGGTTGGCTCAGGTGACTGGCAGCATAGGGGAGTTATGTAGGAATTTTACGGAGGAGGATCAGGTAGTGATAGTGGGTGGAGCAGGGAACAGTCTTGATAGGGACGGGGAATGTGATGTAGGTGGTGACCTGTTAAAGGTAGATACTCAGGCTGGTGACACTAATGTGCATTTCGTGGAAATGTTTCAGGTCATGATCGGCTTCATCATAATGCGGCTGTTATGCGCGTTAACATGGGGCTGGAGAGGGCGCTGATGGCAGAGAGCATGGGTCATATTTCAGTGCACCTCAGTAGATATAGGAAGGGCAGGCTGGCAAAGCTTATAGGTGACAGTGTAGTGTGTGGTGGTGGGATCACTCATGGAAAAATTCCTGTAGTAGTTGGAGTTAAAGCTGCACCTTTTTTAGATTGACGTTAGCTGGTAGGTATACCTGCTTAAAGGAAGTCCCTCGAACTAAGGGCTCACCTTCAGAGGAGGTCATGTTTCCGAGCAGAGAGGGAATTAGCATGTTTTGTTGTTGTTGTGGTCTTCAGTCCTGAGACTGGTTTGATGCAGCTCTCCATGCTACTGTATCCTGTGCAAGCCTCTTCATCTTCCAGTACTTACTGCAACCTACATCCTTCTGAACCTGTTTAGTGTATTCATCTCTTGGTCTCCCTCTATGATATTTACCCTCCACATTGCCCTCCAATGCTAAATTTGTGATCCCTTGATGCCTCAGAACATGTCCTACCAACCGGTCCTTCTTCTTGTCAAGTTGTGCCACAAACTCCTCTTCTCCCCAATTCTATTCAATACCTCCTCATTAGTTATGTGATCTACCCATCTAATCTTTAGCATTATTCTGTAGCACCACATTTCGAAAGCTTCTATTCTCTTCTTGTCCAAACTATTTATCGTCCATGTTTCACTTCCATACATGGCTACACTCCATACAAATACTTTCAGAAACGACTTCCTGACACTTAAATCAATACTGGATGTTAACAAATTTCTCTTCTTCAGAAACGCTTTCCTTGCCATTGCCAGTCTACTTTTTATATTCTCTCTACTTCGACCATCATCAGTTATTTTGCTTCCCAAATAGCAAAACTCCTTTACTACTTTAAGTGTCTCATTTCCTAATCCAATTCCATCAGCATCACCCGACTTAATTCGACTACATTCCATTATCCTCGTTTTGCTTTTGTTGATGTTCATCTTATATCCTCCTTTCAAGACACTGTCCATTCCATTCAACTGCTCTTCCAAGTCCTTTGCTGTCTCTGACAGAATTACAATGTCATCGGCGAACCTCAAAGTTTTTATTTCTTCTCCATGGATTTTAATACCTACTCCGAATTTTTCTTTTGTTTCCTTTACTGCTTGCTCAATATACAGATTGAATAACATCTGGGAGAGGATACAACCCTGCCTCACTCCCTTCCCAACAACTGCTTCCCTTTCATGTCCCTCGACTCTTATAACTGCCATCTGGTTTCTGTACAAATTATAAATAGCCTTTCGCTCCCTGTATTTTATACCTGCCACCTTCAGAATTTGAAAGAGAGTATTCCAGTCAACATTGTCAAAAGCTTTCTCTAAGTCTACAAATGCTAGAAACGTAGATTTGCCTTTCCTTAATCTTTCTTCTAAGATAAGTCGTAAGGTCAGTATTGTCTCACGTGTTCCAATATTTCTACGGAATCCAAAGTGAACTTCCCCAAGGTTGGTTCTACTACTTTTTCCATTCATCTGTAAAGAATTCGCGTTAGTATGTTGCAGCTGTGGCTTATTAAACTGATTGTTCGGTAATTTTCCCGTCTGTCAACACCTGCTTTCTTGAAGTCTGAGGGTATTTCGCCTGTCTCATACATCTTGCTCACCAGATGGTAGAGTTTTGTCAGGACTGGCTCTCGCGAAGCCGTCAGTAGTTCTTATGGAATGTTGTCTACTCCCGGGGCCTTGTTTCGACTCAGGTCTTTCAGTGCTCTGTCAAACTCTTCACGCAGTATCGTATCTCCCATTTCGTCTTCATCTACATTCTCTTCCATTTCCAGAATATTCTCCTCAAGTACGTCGCCCTTGTATAGACCTCTACATACTCCTTCCACCTTTCTGCTTTCCCTTCTTTGCTCAGAACTGGGTTTCCATCTGAGCTCTTGATATTCATACAAGTGGTTCTCTTTTCTCCAAAGGTCTCTTTAATTTTCCTGTAGGCAGTATCTATCTTACCATTAGTGAGATAAGCCTCTACATCCTTACATTTGTCCTCTAGCCATCCCTGCTTAGCCATTTTGCACTTCCCGTCGATCTCATTTTTGAGACGTTTGTATTCCTTTTTGCCTGCTTCATTTACTACATTTTTATATTTTCTCCTTTCGTCAATTAAATTCAATATTTCTTCTGTTACCCAGGGATTTCTACTAGCCCTCGTCTTTTTACCTACTTGATCCTCTGCTGCCTTCACTACTTCATCCGTCAGAGCTACCCATTCTTCTTCTACTGTATTTCTTTCCCCCATTTGTGACAATTGTTCCCTTATGCTCTCCCTGAAACTCTGTACAACCTCTGGTTTAATGAGCATATTTCATCAAAATATAAGAGGTATTAGAGATAGTGAACTGCTTATAGATGTTGACTCTGAAATTATTGGTATATCGGAGCACCACTCAAATAATTTGACAATTCAGAGGATACAGATCAACTGGCTGTCTTTCAAGGAGTTCCTTGTGCGGTGGAGAGTGACTGTGTACATAAAAAACAGCATTCCATTTGAGTCCACACTGCCAGCCTCCACATTGGCCCTCCGCCTCGTGCAATGCGAACGCCGTTGAACCCTCCACTCTCCTTGGGGTCAGGGTGGCCCAACCGCGCCCGGTACCCGCGAAGATGTCTCGACAGCAGGGACTGTGGGTGAAGCATGTAACACCTAGGGTGTATCATGCGACTCACCAGACTCCCCACTGCCGCTACACTCCGAGGCAGCAGCCTGAAGATGGCTGACCGCGGCCATCAGCACGTTCAGCTGTTCTCGAAGAGTGGTTAGCTCCTCTTGCGTCCGTACACTGCAGTCACACATCCTATCCATTCTAAGAAATCAACAATTAACTGTAGAGAGTTGATTAACTTTTAAGTACAATGCTAATTCACTAAAGGTGGCTGATAGCTGACTAAACTGTGGTTACTAGACACTTCTTGTCGGAAACAATGAAAATAAGCACTAACTGTCTCTGGACTGTATTCAAAAGAAACACGAAATCTATGGAAGACTATTACTAGTACTCGAAAATTAAAGCAACATTGGCTCGATTTGAAATAGTGCAGTGCATGACCTAAGTTCGTGGCTCGTAGAAAATAAATCAATGCTAAATCACAGTAAGACTCATTTTTTACAGTTTCTAACACAGAATTGAACAAAACCTGACATTTTACTTTCACGGAATGGGCATATGATTAGTGAAACTGAACAGTTCAAATTTCTAGGTGTTCAGATAGATAGTAAACTCTCGTGGAAAGCCCATGTTCAGGATATTGTTCAAAGACTTAGTGCTGCCATTTTTACTATTCGAACGGTGTCTGCAGTGAGTGATTGTTGGGTACAAAAATTAGTCTACTTTGCTTATTTTCATTCGCTTGTGTCGTATGGCATTATATTTTGGGGTAACTCTTCCGATTCTAAAAGGATACTTTTGGCTCAGAAACGGGCTGTTCGGGCAATAAGTGGTGTAAGTTCACAGACCACTTGTCGTCCCCTGTTCACGAGTGTGGGTGTTTTGACATTGGCCTCTCTATATATATGTTCCTTACAGTCATTTCTTGTTAACAGTATAAGTTTCTCCCCAAGAAAAGCAGCTATCACTCAGACAATACTCGGCAGAAATCAAATTTGGATTTGGATCGGACTTGCTTAACTCTTGCGCAGAGGGGTGTGCAGTATACTGCTGCATCCATTTTAAATAAGCTACCACTCTAAGTCAAAAATCTTAGCAGTAGTCCACGCGCTTTCAAATCGAAACTGAAGAGCTTCCTCATGGGCCACTCCTTCTATTCTGTCGGGGAGTTCCTTGAAAAATTAATCTGATTCTTGTTGTATTGTTGATTGCGTTTACTTAAACTTGAGGACTGACTTTTTTGGGTTCATAAACATTTTATTTTTATCTGTTGTAATTTCATGTACTGACACGTTCCAAGACGTCGGAGATTTTCTCTTCAATTTGGTCCTACGAAATTTGACGTGTAAATAATAATAAAAGAAAGCTGACAACATGACAACCAACACAAGGTACACCACCGATGGGTCATCAGGGGTCATTGCGGGGTGTAAACTAGCTCGCGTCCGTGGAAGAAGTCCACACGTGCATCCTGGGTAATGCTAAATGAGCTAGAACGGTAGCTGGCGCCAGACTTATCTTTTCTAGATTATCTCCTGGTCTTGCGCACATGGGAGCAAGCCTGTCAGATAATGGCTCCTGCAGGAGCTGCATGACAAGAAATATCGGACCTAACCTCCGAATTTTCCAACTAAATATTGAAGGACTAAGCAGATCCAAATGCGAAACTCTGTCTCGAATTCTCAGTGAGAGGAACATTGATGCTAAAACTTCCTGGCAGATCAAAACTGTGTGCCGGACCGAGACTCGAACTCGGGACCTTTGCCTTTCGCGGGCAAGTGCTCTACCAACTGAGCTACCCAAGCACGACTAACGCCCCGTCCTCACAGCTTTACTTCTGCCAGTACCTCGTCTCCTACCTTCCAAACTTTACAGAAGCTCTCCTGCGAACGTTGCAGAACTAGCACTCCTGAAAGAAAGGATATTGCGGAGACATGGCTTAGCCACAGCCTGGGGGATGTTCCCAGAATGAGATTTTCACTCTGCAGCGGAGTGTGCGCTGATATGAAACTTCCTGGCAGATCAAAACTGTGTGGTAGAGCACTTGCCCGCGAAAGGCAAAGGTCCCGAGTTCGAGTCTCGGTCCAGCACAGTTTTTTCGGGCGCAGGGTATTGTGCTTTAGTTTGGTCTAATAGTTGCCATACCAGCCTCATTAATGGGTATCTCAACAACACGATACGCATGATTACTGGGACATTCAGATCAACTCGTGCCTACTGGCTTCCCCTGCTAAGCAATATCTACCTATCACAGGTTCGCAGAACTGAGGTCCTGCTCAGAGATTAGCATAATATACAAGGGAATAAGGAACTATCCATTAATTACGAAAGGGGTTTCGTTAGAGACACCCGCCACTATTGTACGCTGAACAGCTAGCTACGAGTAACACCAAAGTAAGAGATCTCTGAAACAAGAACTATCAACACAGTGGAAATTACGAAGAATGGAAACAGTTCGAGAAATATAACTGTAATACTGTGGGTGTCGAATTTGAAAGTAAGCTTTGGGTCACAAACAATCTAACAGACATATAGGAGTGGAGTGCGTCAGACGATGCTATAAGGGAACATGAAATGATTTGATGAATGCCAATGTCACAGCGGTGGCTTGGATTAGAGACCTAGATATTAATA
Source organism: Schistocerca serialis cubense (assembly GCF_023864345.2). Lineage (NCBI taxonomy): Eukaryota > Metazoa > Arthropoda > Insecta > Orthoptera > Acrididae > Schistocerca > Schistocerca serialis. The sequence goes on from NC_064639.1 coordinate 912,847,581, forward strand.
TGTAGTAGGTTTATTTTCTATACAGTGGTGTTCATTACATAATATAAAAGTACTGGGTCATACAAATGATGATGATGTTGCCCCTGTACTCATTTGAGACCAGTGATAGTCTTTTGTTGTACTACGCCAGATTTTTGTAAGTTCACGTTGATTCTCAATGAATCATTTAAAAGATAGATAGGTATTACAAAGTACATTGGCTGAAAGGGTGGTTTCAGACTATATGCACAAATTTAATTCCATGATACGGCTTTTATTTGACTGAACGACGTATGTGATAGTACGGTGAACCTAAGTTGAAGCTATTGCAGTGTAAATTTCTTTTCTATTAATAAATATTAACGTTTTAAGAGACAGATAATTGTGCTTTGATTGTTATGATTACTCCTTTGAACTGATATTCGCTCCAAACGGTGGGACTTATTATTGTAGAACAAACGTAAGAACAGACAGTCAGATCCAAATCTGGGGACTCCTTACGACGTTATGTACTGGTTACTTTGAGTTAATCGGGGATTTGCATGTTACGCCTCTTTTAAGGGGCGATTTAGTCAAGCCAGAGTAGCAGAACTGATATTAAATAGGAAGTGAGCGCTCTGGAGAACCGCCACAAGGTGTATTTTGAGCCAACCGTTATTCTCTGTAGTCATTGCCACTCAAAAAGGCGTAACGAAAACCGAATGAAGATACCTCTTAAACTTATGAATAGTAGGAAGTGGCACAAATGTGGAAGTTAGATCAAGACTCTTTTCTTTAGAAGAACAGAATTGCAGCTATAAAATATGAGGGGAGGAGATGGGAGAGGAGTATACACGTAGTGTTTGCACTAAGTAAGAGGGGACCGATGAAGGATTTACTGGTACAGATGGATGTGTTTCCTTAACAGGTTCAGTCAAACGCTCATTTCTTTGGAACATTGGACAAGCGAATCTCATTACTTTATCAGGAGAGATAAAGAACGCGACAACAATATAACGTGTCCTTTGGAAGTAGGGACTCTCACAAACATGAGCTGCTAAAGTTTTCTGTGTCTACGTTTGTCAAAGCTCCCCTGATTCCATTATTCATGGCGGTAAAAGAGATGCTGGAAGAGAAAGAGTAAACAGATTCATAAATATTAATGGTTTCGGTAGTCTTTGTCCCTTGTCTCTAAGGCTCAGTGTAACGGGAGCTCTTGCTCTGTTTCTTTCGCTTTGTAGTGGCCGCTATCGCGAACTTAAGACGAGTATTTAATCTTATTCTATGTTTTGAGATTTCTCTGATGTTCACAGAACAGCAGTAAGTTTGTGTCGAACAGAGCACAGCCCGTGACGCACTTTCAGATCGGTTGTGTGGAGGCGGTAAGTGAAGAACTAGAAGACAGTAAAGTTGTTTCAAAAACCAGAATAATTGTTTGTCAGTTTGTTGCAAACTACAATGACTGTAATTTTATGATTGTGATTCCACGTAGAATTTTCTCGTATATATTTAATTTTTTGCTTCTAGAGCACAGTAGAATCGATCGTCGTTTTTCGTGACAATGGAACATCAGACCACTGAATCAACGGTATTTAGCACGGTGAACTACACTTTTCGGCTGATCTGCCTAAGCAGCAATAAGCATTTGTAATTTATATACTTGTGTTACAGTTAAACCGAGAAAAAGTTGAGTAAATACATCAGTTAGGTATTTAGCCTTATTGGAAAAATTATTTTATTATATGTGTTGTAATTGCTTTCCATTATGCACTTATAATGACTTCCATTAATTACTGAGAACTTTTTTACTTGTAACTGAGTGAATACGTGTTCCTGTATTTTATGATTTTATACCAAAGGTAAATTGATACTCTCTAGCTTTTCAGTAATAGTGGCATTTATAGCTTGACTTATTCGATGTCTTCTTTTAGTGGAATCCAGAAGAATGGGAGCCTCTGTATGTTTTTTTTGTGACAAATATCCGGAAAAGGCTTTATTGTAGACACAGGACCAGCGAAGGGTTAGGAATACATAATTCCTGAGAGCCGTATATCAGTTCCCACCCCCACATTGTTGTATGCAGTGTGAACGTATGAAAGTTGTGTAGTCGTGTGTACTGGTGGAACACATACCTCTAGGCACTGTGTTCCCACGAAGGTAGTGTGGTGTGTGTGTGTGTGTGTGTGTGTCTGTGTGTGTGTGTGAGTGTGTATGTGTGTGTGTGTGTGTGTGTTTGTGTGTGTAGCAGCACCGGCGGGAGAACGTTTGCCTAGAGACTGAATCGCTGTGTTTTCAGAGAGAGCGACAGACAGATCTTCAAATTGGTCTGTCATGTGTAAGACTTTTGTTACTGCTTTGTAGGTCGTACCTGCAATACTGACAACAAAGACTGTGCAGCTCCATGCTGCTCTTTTCGAAATGACTCATGCAAGAAGCAGAAGACTATAGTCCTGAGGCTCTAGGGATTTTCCACGTTCCAATGATTATAGTCTTATATCAGAAATATGACTCAGACTACCCTAAATGGCTTGTGACTCAAGCAAATAAATTTTATTGTGATGGCGTGGACTGCAGATAATAGATGCACTGGATTGAAATTATACACAGGGTTATTCTTAAAACCCTCCAGGGTTCTAGAGGTCGAATATGCAGAAACTACAGCCATATAGAAGTTAGACACATCAGTGAATAGAGCGTCTCTCCGATTTTCACTTACATTACAAGTGCTAGTACTGGCACCATTTGTGACGCAACAAACTTCAATATGTGCATGTAATACACACATATCATCAAAAAGGAGACGCACTCAGAAGGACCCGACTGATCCACTACAATCTGGGTTGGTGAGTTGCACGTCATTAGCTATGCCAATGATTACTTTTACTCGGGGAGTGTGTGTGGTGCTGTGACGTCATGCTCACCGGTTGACATAAAACCTGATTAAGAAGGTTAAAAATTATTCGTCGGCTGAGGGCCAGCAGAAATTTCAGATTAAACAAAGGCTGAAGGCCTGAATTATAAATGAGGAAGGCAGTTACATATTAAAAAATACTAAGATATTTTCTTCTTAATAATCAAAACGGTAACAAGCTATAGTAACGGCTGAAGGCCTTATTAAAAAAAATTGCAGATTATTGGTCGGCTGAAGGCCACAAAGAATGTTACACACAATCAACGGCTGCAGGTCTGATTAAGAAGGTTGAAAATTATTCGTGGGCTGAAGGCCACAAGCAATTTCAGAATACACAAGGGCTGAAGACCTGAATTACAAATAAGGTGGACAATTACATCTTAAAAATACTAAAACCCTTTCTAATAACCTTAATAACTTGTAACGAGCTATAGTGACAGCTGAAGGCCTCGCTAAAACAGGATTGAAAAGTATTTGTCGGCTGAAGGCCACAAGCAGTGTTACAAACAATTAACGGCTGAAGGCCGGAATTACAAGTTAAAAGTTAATTACATGTTAATTAGATGTTAATTATAAGTTAATTACATGTTAAAACATTAGAGTAAATTTTAAAAAATTATGACAACTTGTCCAAATAAGACGAATTGAATTGGGTTGACCTGAAGAAGGTGACTACAGCTGTGTAAGCGGTGAGACAGGCAACCAAGAGTTGTATTCACATAACAGGATGGTAACTCACACAAGGGATAGCTTAAGCGCCGACCGACTGACTAACTAATCCGTCTAACGTCCGATCACCGGTACAACGATGGAGTACTTTTAGGCGAGGGCGAACAGATGGATAGCACCCTGTCTTCAGAAACACACCCAAGGCCGAAGGAAAATCTAGAACCAAGGTAGACGTCCCAAAACCATATGCACAATACAATCCAAGAGGCTGTCAAACTACACGCTGTGTCGGTCAGCATCAACACGACGAGGAAAGGTACACTGGCGAAAAAGTACACTAATCTCCAGGGCAGGTAACTGGGGCGTTAGAGGCCACAAGGCAGAAAATACCACTGGTTGCACTTCACTAATAATAATATAATGGAATGTAGTCGAATTAAGTCGGGTGATGCTGAGGGAATTAGATTAGGAAATGAGACACTTAAAGTTGTAAAGGAGTTTTGCTATTTGGGGAGCAAAATAACTGATGATGGTCGAAGTAGAGAGGATATAAAATGGAGACTGGCAATGACAAGGAAAGTGTTTCGGAAGAAGAGAAATTTGTTAACATCGAGTATAGATTTAAGTGTCAGGAAGTCGTTTCGGAAAGTATTCGTATGGAGTGTAGCCATGTCTGGAAGTGAAACATGGACTATAAATAGTTTGGACAAGAAGAGAATAGAAGCTTTCGAAATGTGGTGCTACAGAAGAATGCTGAAGATTATATGGGTAGATCACATAACTAATGAGGTACTGAATAGAATTGGGGAGAAGAGGAGTCTGTGGCACAACCTGACAAGAAAAAGGGACCGGTTGGTAGGACATGTTCTGAGGCATCAAGGGATCACAAATTTAGCATTGGAGGGGAGCGTGAAGGGTAAAAATCGTAGAGGGAGACCAAGAGATGAATGCTCTAAGCAGATTCAGAAGGATATAGGTTGCAGTAAGTACTGGGAGATGAAGACGCTTGCAAAATATAGAGTAGCATGGAGAGCTGCATCAAACCAGTCTCAGGACTGAAGACCACAACAACAACAACAATAATAATAATAATAATAATAATAATATTACTAAACACAAACTAACATCAAGGAGTAGAAGGCAGCAATAGTTTCCGCCAACCTGACAGACTTCTCTTGTTGCAGTTGGTCTCACTGATCCTGGGAGCAGCAACACGCAAACAACAGCGAGACCTCAAACAGTGGAGGTTTCAGTACTGGACGCGGTTCACTCAACTTCAAATGTCCTGGGTTCAGTGGTCGGCTACAGCCCGTCAGTCCAACAATGCCTGCACGCCGACAACGGTCTTGACATGCCGTCGCGCTGCGGGCCTCCTCGCTGCTCCGTCCGAAGCCAAACTGCCTGACACACACGAGGACCCAGAATACTAGCCGTGCCACCAAAGATAGTACCACAGTACTGGCTATCGATAACTGCTGCTGCTGCCACTCGTGGACAAACAGTACTAGCAACTCAGCGGCACCATTATCACATGAAGGAATCGAGATGCCACTATCACTATTACACGACGTCTAGTTATGAACGGCAAGAACGTGAGCCGCACGTGGCTCAGTCGTACTGCGCGCCACACTGTTGTTGTTGTTGTGGTCTTCACTCCTGAGACTGGTTTGGTGCAGCTCTCCATGCTACTCTATACTGTGCAAGCATCTTCATCTCCCAGTTCCTCTTGCAACCTACATCCTTCTGAATCTGCTTGGTGTATTCATCTCTTGGTCTCCCTCTACGATTTTTACCCTCAACGCTGCCCTCCAATACTAAATTGGTGATCCCTTGAGGCCTAAGAACATGTCCTACCAATCGATCCCTTCTTCTAGCCAAGTTGTGCCATAAACTTCTCTTCTCCCCAATCCTATTCAATACCTCCTTATTAGTTATGTGATCTACCCATCTAATCTTCAGCATTCTTCTGTAGCACCACATTTCGAAAGCTTCTACTCTCTCCTTGTCCAAACTATTTATCGTCCATGTTTCAGAAACGACTTCCTGACATTTAAATCTATACTCGATGTTAAGAAATTTCTCTTCTTCAGAAACGCTTTCCTTGCCATTGCCAGTCTACATTTTATATCCTCTCTACTTCGACCAACATCAGTTATTTTGCTCCACAAATAGCAAAACTCCTTTACTACTTTAAGTGTCTCATTTCCTAATCTAACACCCTAGCATCACCCGACTTAATTCGACTACATTCCATTATCCTCGTTTTGCTTTTGTTGATGTTCATCTTATATCCTCCCTTCAAGACACTGTCCCTTCCGTTCAACTGCTCTTCGAAGTCCTTTACTGTCTCTGACAGAATTACAACGTCATCGGCGAACCTTAAAGTTTTTATTTCTACTCCATGGATTTTAATACCTACTCCGAATTTTTCTTTTGTTTCCTTCACTGCTTCCTCAATATATAGATTGAATAACATCGGGAAGAGGCTACAATCCTGTCTCAATCCCTTCCCAACCACAGCTTCCCTTTCAGGCCCCTCAACTCTTATAACTGCCATTTGGTTTCTATACAAATTGTAAATAGCCTTTCGCTCCCTGTACTTTATCCCTGCCACCTTCAGAATCTGAAAGAGAGTATTCCAGTCAACGCGCCACACTAGTCGTACGGAATCCACCATTGCCCGCTGTTCTTGGAAATGCACAGGCACAGACACAGGCGTACGAGCTGTGTGGTTTGGACGTCCGACACGCACCACGAGAAGAGACGACCTATGGATTGTCTGCCATCCACACACAGATCCAAAGGAAACGATAGGTGTCATTCAGTGGGCTGTACTGTGTCCTATGCAACATCACACAGGTGCTAGTGTCACGGGCTCGCAGTCGCACAACACAGGGCTCGCCACACGCCGACCGTTTCGACACCTACCACTCACAGCCCCGCAGGATCGCGCCCCACTCGCCTGGTGTCTGCAGGGATGGGTGTGCGGCCCTGCAGACCGGCAGCGGGTCATCTTTAGTGATGAGTCTTCTGCCTTGAGACCACGACAAACACGTCCATGTCTGAAGGCGCAGTGTAGATTGCTTTGTGACTCCCACCAGACATTCCGCCAGCCCAGTTTGACGGTGTGGGGACGATATCCTATGGTGCCCATTCACCATTTGTGTTTCCAACGGGCTCCGTGACTTTCGCACGGTACTCAGAGGATGTGACTCTGCAATTTGTGACTGCCCATGCCCTAGTTAACAGGACAACCCTCGTCCTCATACCACTGCCACCTACCGAGTGTGCCTTGCAGCTGTATATACTCGTCGATGGCCACCTGTATTGCCTGATTCCACCTCCACCCACTTCCACCTGCAGCAGCTGCATGCTCATGTGCAAGCGGCATGGCGTGCACTATCAGAGTACTACATCCGAGACCAGTACAACTTCAAGCAGTGATGTCTAGACCCTTGTATTCGCCACCATGTGGGCTGACGCTATACTAACACGTACAAAGGAAATTCAGTGAGTAATGCAACACATTTTTCTCTCCCAATTTCAGTTGAAGAAATGCAGAATTTGTTTTGGGATATCGTGTAATATTCCCTATAGAGCTACTGTAGTTTCATAACGTTGCAATAGATAGCGGTGCTGTATGTAGCCTTCAAAAAGCCATCTCTAATTGAGGTGCTGTACAAGCACAGAGTTGTCATTGAGTTTATTTTGGCCGAGAACCATAGCATTGCAGATATTCATAGGCGCTTGCAGAATGTCTACAGAGAACTGGCAGTGAACAAAAACACAGTGAGTCGTTGGGCGATTCGTTGGTCATCGTCGCAACAGGTCGCCCAAACCTATCCGACTGATCTCCCGCGTGCCGTGGGCTGCACATAGTTGTGACTCCTGCAATGCCGGAACATGCAGACCTTCTCATTAGAGGTGATTTACAGATCACAATAAGCCACCTCGCCGGCCACGGTGGCCGAGCGGTTCTAGGCGCTTCAGTTCGGAACAGCGTGACTGCTACGGTCGCAGGTTCGAATCCTGCCTTGGGCATGGATGTGTGGGATTTCCTTAGGTTAATTAGGTTTAAGTAGTTCTAAGTCTAGGGGACTGATGACCTTAGATGTTAAGTCCCATGATACTTACAGCCATTTGAACCATTTTTCAACCACCTCGCTGCTGAAATGGACGTCTGTTAGCAGTGCTGACACACTCGTCTACCAGTTGGGGCGCTTGTCTTCGTGCCTACTAAATCCTACCTTGGCCAGCAAAATCGCCGTATTTCTCCCTTGAGAACGTATCGATCCTCCAACCAGCAGGGAATTTTGACGATCTAACGCGCCAGTTGGGCAGAATTTGGCACGATATCCGTCACGAGGACATCCAACAACTCAATCAATCAATGCAAAGCTGAATAACTGCTTGCATAAGGCCCAGAGGTTGATCAACGCGTTATTGACCTGCTCAGTTTCCGACTCTCTTTATCTTGAATAACTCATCCATTCTTTCCGAAATTGTATACATTTGTGTGTCTGTACATGTACAACAAATCTTACGATTTCCGTCCCATTCGGATAATTTCTTCGTTCTGGGCTGATTTTTCTTTCTTCTTAAGCTGTAGATGGTATGCGGACGCTATTCGCTGATGAAGTGAGTCTTCCATTGTGGGTAGCATTCGTAGTTGTAGGATTTCTTATAAGGTGTCTTCGTGTTTGAATCTTCTCTCTTTCGAACATAGTTGTGAAATACTGTAATCGCTTTTCGATGTTTTCTGCACAATCCACATTGACATCTAATGAGCGATGTAGTATTCTTCGCTTATTATACGCTATACCAATCACTCAACGTACCCAACTGCTAAAGTTAGTTGATCGTTAAGTATCTTTTTTATTAGGTCAGCTGCTTTCTCAATAAATTTTCCATGAGCCCAAATGCTTCATTACCTTCGGACGCTTAAGACAGTGTCGTGTTTTCCTGATAATGATCATAGATATTTCCAAAAAAATTACGGTGAGTTTTCGATGTGAAATGGAATCTCTGAAAATTCCTGAGTTGCTGTCTTGTCTATTACCTTGATAAAGCGATAGTCAGAGAGACATAGCGCCAACGGCACTAAGAGATAAAAAATGTTCTAACTGAAATATGAGGAACTTGAATGTTCTGGATTTATTTATTCTGAAATGCAGCTCCGATGCAGTGACGGACCGTCGGGTACTGCTTAAACCGTTGAGATATTTCAATCCATTTCTAATTCATCTGATGTTGCGGTCACAATATCCTTTAGTTTCATTCAGATAACTTTGCATACTGATGAGTTATCCAAGATAAACCCTACATTTCAACTTTATATGCATAGTGTAACGGATATCTGATGACGCCCGCGTCAGAAGACAGCAGACCGATCTTAGCCGACGCCAACTGCGTAATGGTGAAGATGAACAAGAAGATGTGGGTGCAGGACGACGTAGGTCACTATCGCCGCAAGCTAGCAACTGGAGAGGACGCTCCCAACACGACGATCAAGTTCACCATCGCCGTTAAGAATCTCCAGCCGATCACCTAGCCGCCGCAACTTGGAAAACTTATGGGTGCGACCTTCCTTGGACGTGAGACCGCCGAAGAGAAAAATCCTCCGCCGTCGATCACTACAAAAATGATAGGAAACTACGTCGATATCCTCATGGATGACCGACCAGCCCAAGCTCTTGTGGTCTTTGGAGCATCAATTCAGTCAATTCGGAGAAGTACCGTCGCCAGTTGCAGAAAACCGTATTCGTCGACAGCAAAACACTCTGCTGAAGGTGGCAAATGGAATATATGTAAAACCTACATGAAGATGTACCATTCGTGTGGGTGTAAGTGGCCATACACAGCCCTTAGAATTCAATGTCTTACAAGAGTGTAATCATGACTTCATTCTCCGATGGGACTTTTTAAAAGCTTCTCAGGCAATTCTAGATTGTGATCTCTCGAAGATTATGCTAGACGCGATGAGACACTGTGGACAGGAAGATGCGTATCCGAGTGTGTGGAGACTATGTGTACTGGATGAAGTAATCATTCCTGCAGTCAGCGCTAGAAAGGTAGCTGTCATGTGTCGTGCCATGCGTCAACCCATGGATCTTGTAGTGGAATGTAAGATAAACATACCACTGAAGAATAACTTGGTCATCCCAGTCTCTGTCATCTCTTTTATGAACGGATTCGGCGAATTGTGGGTAGTTAACCGTCGCCGAGGTCCTCAGATCCTTCCAAGACGCATGTGCGTAGCAAACGCTGAGCCGTTAATTGCAGAACAGCTGAGCGTCATAGAAACCTCCCATGCCGAGTGTGTGGGCGAAATTAGCTCTACAACTACGAGAGAAGATCTTCTAGCTCGACTATCACCAGATCTCTCTAAGGAACAACAGAAGAAGCTACTTGCCATTCTTCAAGAGTTCTCTGAATGCTTCAAACTACAGGTGAAGAGCAAATTAGACAAATAGACGGCGATGCACCGGATTAGCACTGGAGACCATCAACCAATAAGCCAGAGAGCATACCATGTGTCAGCAACGGAACGTCGAATAATTCGCGACGAGGTACAGAAAATGATGAAGAATGACATCATTCAGCCTTCGCAGAGCTCATTGTCGTCAGGAAGAAAAATGGCAGTTGTCGCTTTTGTGTTGATTACAGGAAGCTTAATAAGATAAGAAAAAAGGACTTTTGCCCTCTTCTACGAATGGGCGACACACTAGATTGTCTGAAGGGGGCTAAGTTTTTCTCAACAATGGACATGTACTAGGGATACTGGGAAATCGAAGTAGACAGGCTGATCGTGAGAAAACTACATGCATCACCCCTGAGAGCCTGTGTAAGTTTAAGGTAATGCGTTTTGGTTTGTGTAATGCACCAGCAACTTTTGAACGGCTGATGGATAATCTTCTAAGGCACCTAAAGTGGACGATGTGTGTTTGTTATTTAGATGACATTACAGTGTTCTCAGAGACATTTCATGAACATTTAAAATGCCTGAAGGCCGTTCTTAAGTGTCTCCAACAAGGCGGACTGAAACTTAATCCTAGAAAGTGTCTCTTTGGAGCAAAAGAAATCAAAATGCCTGGACACCTTGTGTCACACGAAGTTGTGCGGCCAGACCCAGAAAAGGTGAGATCTATAACGGAATTTCCTATTCCTAAAAGTATTAGAGATGAGAGAAGCTTCCTCGGATTATGTTCTTATTAACGTCGTTTTATCAAAGACTTTTGTATCAAAGCCGGGCCACTCCAAGAATTGTTAAAAGCTGATGCTTAATTTATCTGGGCTGGTGCTCAACAAGATTATTTCAATGTTCTGTGAAAATCTCTGACAAATGACCCTTTACTTGGTCTGTATGATGAGAGAGCACCTACAGAACTATGCACAGATGCCAGCGGGTATGGGATCGGTGGTGTTCTGGTGCAAATTTCGGATGGAAAAGAGAAGGTTATAGCCTATGCTTCTAGGACACTTACAAAAGCCGAGAGAAACTACTCAACTACAGAAAGAGAATGTCTTGCTGTGATCTGGGCCATGTGTAAATTTCGACAGTATGTCTATGGAAGGCCATTCACAGTTGTTACAGACCATGATTCAGTTTGTTGGTTGACAGGTCTTAAAGATCCAACAGGACGATTCGCCAGGTGGCCACTAAGTCTTCAAGAGTATGACATTACCATATTATACACAACTGGAAGAAAACACCAAGATGGCGACTGTCTCTCAAGAAACCCTGTGCAAGACCATCAAGACTTTGATGAAGATAGTCTCGCTGCACTACAGGATCTCTCTGCTGAGCGGAAGAAGGACGCCAAGATATCTCAAATTATGCTTGCATGAAATCGGTCAGAGGATGCGGAAGGACAATTTAAGGTAGTTAATGGATTACTTTGCAAGAAAAACTTTGATCCGTTTGAAAAGAGGTGGCTACCAGTGATTCCTAAACACATGCGCTTAGATGTTCTACAGAAATTCCGTGACACACATGAGGCCAGACATTTAGGATTTATTAAGACATACGATAGGATCCGCAAGAGATTTTTCTTGCCATGATTATTTAGGAGTGTCGGTCACTATGTGTCGGACAGTCGAGAGTGCCAGAGGAGAAAGGCAGTTCCTCAGAAATCACTTGGCCGACTCATACCAATTCCACCAGCCAAAACGCCATTCCAGCGTGTTGGGATTGACCTGCTTGGACGATTTCCAACGTCTGCTAGTGGCAATAGATGGATTACTGTTTGCATTGATTCACTGACACGCTATGCCATTACAAAAACCGTGAAAACAGCCGAAGCATCCGAGGTAGCCAAATTCATTGTTGAAGACATTGTATTAAAACACGGTGCCCCAAGGTCGTTAATTACGAATCGAGGGAAAGTTTTTCAATCGAATCTTCCGACAGAGATAAACCGTCGGTGCAACATTGCCCATCACATGACGACTGCCTACCATCCGCAAAGTACTGATCGCCTTAATTGGCTGACATGCTATCAATGTTCGTCAGTGTTGAGCAGAGCAACTGGGATGAGGTGCTACCTTTCGTGACGTTTGCCTACAACACAGCCAAACCAGACACCACAGGATTGACGCCATTTTTCCTGGTGCATGGGGGTGAGGCGACTACGACGATGGACACCGTGTTTCCGTTACATCCTCATGACATGGACGGCGACTACATCGGCCAGGTGTTAACCAGAGCAGAGGAAGCTCGGCAGTTAGCTCGACTCCTCACGTTGCATGCTCAAGAAAACGATCGCCGAAGTTATGAGGCGAGCCACCGCCCTGTTCTCTAGCAGCCTGGTGATCTCGTCTGGATCTTCACTCCTGTTCAGAAGGTTGGTCTCTCTGAGAAGCTCTTGAAGCGCTACTTTGGACCTTATAAGGTTGTAAGACAATTGTCTGATGTTACTTATGAAGTTGAAGATTTCGACCCAGACACAAGACGACGATAGATCAGAGATACGGTCCACGTCCTTCGAATGAAACCTGCAACCAAGGGTAAATTCGAAGCTCCAGCGACAGGCAACAAGCGGAAAGGTGACGAAGAGCGTAGCGGCAAAAGAAATTCTAAAAAGATCACCGCCAGGGCGAGAATCAGTCATCAGGATTCGGAGTATGCAGGACTGACGACTCGTTATAGGACTAGGTGGACGTAACTCCGAGATGCTGTTCTCGTAAAGAGGGGGCAACGTAGCAGAAGATGCTGAGTAGTATAGTGGTGTAGTGGTTATAATACTAAAATGTTGTATGGCGGGTCGTGAGTTCAAAACTTACCTCGACTGTATGATATTAATTTCTATACTCGGTTCAAGTATATTTAGAAGTATCCACAAATGTCAAGAATCATTTTACTGTAATGTTCTGTAGCTGTGTATATGCTGTATGTGTTCTGGCCGAAGGCAGTTCGCTCCGCACTCTTGTATGTGCAAGTGCTGAATAAATCTTCATTAAGTGAAGTTAGTGTTCGTCGTTCATCTAATTACACCTTCTTTTACGTGACAATATATACACTGTAGATTAGTATTTACATTCTACATGTGCTTTGATACAAGCAAAATGGGAAAAAACATGAAGGATAATTTCACTAAAGCGACAAAGAAGGGAAAATGTGGGTCTGGTGCGTGCAAGAGCAGTTACATTCACATCAATAGACTCCTGTAGCTAAAGTCGTGCATACCGGCTAAAGAAAGGCATAATAATCTGAGCGCTGACATAGATGAAGCTGAGACAGGAGAAAATAATTGTGTGAAGGCTAATTATGGTCCACTGGCCCCGTCAGCCTCCTCGCCCACAAACCCAAATCCAAGGACAGCGATAAGAAACTCACTATTGTTTTAGAGAGGAGTATAGAACAGAGACATCTTGAGTTCACCGAATTAACGAAGAACAATGATATTGTGCTAGATGAAGGCAAATTATTTTGCTTATCTTCGGAGAACGAAATAAAGACAATCCCTGATCATAGCCGACTCAGAGGTGAGACAGACTTACACAATGTAATATTACAGCACCAAAGTGCTCACGATGACTTCAGCTCTCAAACAGCATGAGATTATTCACACGAAGACAGTTGTCCTTCTCAACAATATTCTTCTAGTTATGGCCACATAACAAGAGGACGGGATTTAGCACCAAGGACGTCTTCTCCAGTTGCCTCCAGCGAAAATTCGTAACCTCAGTTGTATCCCGATTGTTAAATGGCTAAGCTGGAAAAACTAAATAGATACTTACTTTAAAACAGTTAAGAGTTTTTCTTTTAGTGAAATGCAGTATCTGATGACATTCTGGACTGCTTGAATATCGTGAGAAGGAAGTCGCCAAACTATTTTATAGACATTCTGAACTAATTAAGAATTTAGACTTAATATCCCTCAGTTGTGGATGTAATGTAAGAAATTTGATCACGAGTTAGAGTGCGTCAACACGCGTTGCATCTGAAATTAGCCTTCATCGGAAACGTTTTTGGCAGATCCGGATTAATTGTCTACTGTGCGAATATAAGGATCGCCACTCTGGCATGCGAGACACTGTTATACTCAGGGCCATGTTGGAGGGGGAACACTTATTCCGAGAGTACACCGTCCACTTAATACTTTACATGGAGAACATTTCTTGCTACAGAAATTCGCTTTCATAGTCCCTCTTAATTACATTATTCTCAATGCTGAGTTACAACTCGTAGAACATATTAGCTGTGAAGTCAACTGAGCGTTAGTAATTGGCCCAGACAAACAACGCAAGAGAACAATCAACATTAGGACCGTGGGATCGGGCACCTGCGAGCTACTGGATATTGTCATTCCGATACCCACATCGTGTAACATGTTCTACGAAAATAATGTCTGACAACACGTAACTCCCTTCTTCCTCACGCTGATGCATTCTTTAACGATGCAAGCAAACACGCCTCCTGTCTGAAACGTAAGCTACGAGATTGGTAAAATAAAAACATTTCCCTCTTCCTTATGCTGATATTGAATTTTTCAATGATGCAACAACAAATTTTGTAATTAGACGTGACTGTCTTAAGGAGCACGACTAAATGTAATTTTTTTTTTAATTTGACTTCAGTACAGTAGTCAAGCCATAGTCGCAGCAAATTACAGAAAGTTTACATGACTAGTTTTCGTGAAGCTCAGTCATGATTATCAAATATAACAAATGTGAAACAAGTATGCTATTAATTATAAGAACGTGAAACATAAGTAACATCTAACCACAACGCCTTTGTCATAGGAAAGAATACTGAGAAATCATCATATCAAATTAAACCTCGTTATATAGTAATAGCAAAGAAGCAACATCGTTGCAAGTGATCACTGTGAAGCCTTTATCTATACGGAACATTCAAAGGTTAATGTCGTATATGCTGGATTAGGATCGGTGTTGACCAACTACACGCATAGCCAACAACTACTTGGTCAATGCTGATCCTAATCCAACATATACAATGTTAAACTTGTAATGTTCTGTATAGATAGAGGTTTCACAGCGATCAATTGCAGTGATGTTGTTTCTTGCCATTACTGCATAATGAGGTTTAATTTAATATGATAATTTCACAATATTGTTTCCTATGACAAAGGTGTTGTGGTTAGATGTTACTTACGTTTCAGGTTCTCATAATTAATACCAGACTTGTTTCATACTTTTTACATTTAATAAACTGGTCATGTAAACTTTCTGTAATTTACTGCGACTATGGCTTGACTACTGTACTGAAGTCAAATAAATCTGAAAAAACAACAAATATCGAATTTCGTCTATACATTCTATGAATGATATTATTTTTGCGAAGCGAACAGTCATCGTGACTTTCGTTTGTCCGATTGTTAATAGCTTTAATTGTTGGACGAGGCAAAGTCTGTATAGGTATTGCGGTTCAATTGTCTTCTTAGTGAAGTTTGTCAACTCCTAAGGCTCTAAGAATTACTTCGTTGTTTTAAAACCAGGCATAAGACATTATTAATTTTGAAGTGTATAAATTGCGCTGGTAATTGAAATATGTCATTTTTCAGTACGAAACGATGTGCAGTAGATTTAGTTCTGGGGTTTCAGCTACAGACAGTCCACGTTGTTCAAAAGAATGTGTAACTGATAACGGCCTACCTACGTCATATACGAATAGTAGCATCGGAATAATTGTTGTTGAGTATAAAAACCAATCATGTATAGTAATTCCTTGTTATTTGGAGTCCTAAAAAATACGTATAATTATCCTGTTTCTTGGAATGGCAGTACATGGAGAGAATTTAAGACAAAATACGAGTTGATGATATTTAGGGAAGGCAGGTTGTGGTGTTCAGTGTATAAAGGTGTGCAGAATATAGCAATGAATAAGTTACAAGTAGTGTACATTTCTAAAGAATGATTAGTATTTCGGTGAGTCCAGACTGAGAAAATAAACAAGCTTTGTTAACATCACCGAAAAAAAGATTCATAATTACAGGAATTACGAAACCAATTTAACTGCATGCAGATAGAGAAAAAAGGCTATATTCTAGAAAATCGCGTAGTTGAACAGCAAAAAGATATTTTTGAAAGTACAAGGAAAGTGTTTCACACAGCATATTTTGTATCGAAAAAGAACAATACGTATTTCAACCTTCACAAGCTTTTGAATGCACAAATACAAAATGGTCTCCACATGATAAAACACTGCATAGTAAACTCAGTTTGCCAACGTCATAGATTTCATTGCGGACACTATGAGGCAGAAGCTTTGTTCATCCATAATAACAAAGGATTCTAAGATCTCTGTATACATTCTAATCTACATCTGTGGCTTCACAGTCAGTTTTAACAGTGTATTTAAGGTCAGAAATTAGTAGTGTAATCTAAAAACCTTATTTGTGGATGTTATTGGACTTCAAAAAACGGATGCAGAAACAATATAGCTGAAGTTTAAAAAAGTCTCAGGAAGCATAGCTTTCCTCCAAGTTATTTGAATGGAAATTTGGTTGGAGCATGCAGTGATGGTGCTAGTGTAATACTAGGTAGGATTTCGGGTGTTTCAGGGTCAAATAAAAATGTGCAGCGAACTGTTCCCATGGCACTGTTTGTGCCACCGAGTTGAGTGAGAGGTTGCTGATGCAATTTGGAGAGGTTCCTGGTGTGACTCATATTATCATTTTTTAACAAGCTGTATGTATTGTACCATCAACCTCTAAAGAATCAACATGACCTGTCATCTGTTGCAGAAACCTTGGTGCTGACTTTAAGAAAGTCTGAGTGTGTTGGGTGGCTTTAGAGCAGTGCAAGCAATATGGAAGTCCTACCAGGCTTTGAGTGCTCATTGTAGTAGACATTGTAACAACAACAACTGTACATATAATAATTTTTCTTCTGATTTTCGATGAATTAATGTAAGCAATGTTTTGATTTCATTTCTTTTTCTTTTCGTGTCATTATGTTAAAGAAAATGTAAGCAACTTTTGATGTGAATATTAATATTTATGTCAAATTTCAAGAAATGCTATAACAGAAATGAAGTGTAACACATGTTGCATCTATTGTAACATGTTTAAAATTGTAATTGTGCGCCTGGTCCATACGTAGGCAATGTATTAGGATATGTGGAATGTAAAACCTTCGGTGAATACCCTATCTGTAGGGGAGCGGTAAAGGGTGGATGGCAGGCGAGCGCGGGAAAAATGCACACGGGCACGGCATAACGGGCTCAGCAATACAGTCGGAGTTGGGCATCGGTCTGAGGAACACGTTCCGGATCGAGGAGGCTATCCTGGAAAAAGTGGTTTCATTGAGCCTCGGATGTGCCGTTTCCGACGACTACACAGCATGGCTATCTTCTATGGGCACTGAATTGAAAAGGATTGCGACGCTAAGAAGAAGCAAAGTGCCGATACACTAAGAGCCATAGCTGTGATTGTATGTGTGCTGTGCGCCTCGCCATCTCGCCGCCCGCCAACCGCCGCATCGACACGAACAGGTTGAATCTTTAGAATTGTATTCGTGTGGACCAGTGTTAATTTTGTTTCTGACTGTTCAATAACAGCTTAACTTTTACCAGAATTGTCCTATCAATTAATTATCCTAGTCACTAACCTAGACAGGATCCTTTCCACATGTTGTGCAATCCGAGTGTCCCGATATGAAGATTTAAAGTTTATGTTAATAAGAATTATCTGCAGACCTATTTATGCTAGAAAGATGTTTAAGGAGCTTTATTGTTAATGAAAATATAAGCAAAGAACAAAGGTCTGACAAAATTGGAAGTTAATTTTGGAACTGGCTTAGTAATGAAGCTTAATTAATTTGAGACAAAAATAATGGTAGTTAAATGAGGAAGTAATAAGACTAAAAGAGTAGTAACTCATATTTTGTAAATCTTGAGTGCTTAATGTTTCCAGTAATTAATGGTTTCAACACAGTGATCATAACAGTTTCAGGAACCCCCCCCCCCTACCACTCTTTTCTTTTCTATTCATTTAAATTCTGGAGCGTACTGAACTGATTTGACCTGCAAAGTTAAAGTCAATATAAAACCTAAATTTATCAGTGTTTACTCTTATTGAAATTGACATTGTATGCGTGTTTCAAAAGTGCTATTTCTAGGGTAGTCTATGCCCGATTTCAGTCGGATCAATAGACAAAATGCAGTTTGTAGTAATCATTGTAGTGTAATGTTGTGTATTTACAGCTTGTCCAAATTAGTACAAAAAGGGAAAATATTAGTTCAGTAGATTTTTCTGGTTCTAAAATTTACCATATAATGCAGTATTACGACGTGTTGTTATGCTTGTACGTACACCCACTTGTACAAGGAAAAAACTCACTTAATGCCTAATTAGGCTGGCGACCGTATTATTAACAATTGGTAGCATCTGCTGTGCATATTCCTTGCCCGTCCTAAAGTGTAGTTGCACTTTATACTTGCTTGACGTATCATTGTTGTTACTGACTGGGTACAAGTCCGATTTTGCTTCCATTCAGGTACACGCGGTCAACATATGTACTAAAATCCTTTCTTAAAAAAGTGAAGCCCGTCAACTTATGATAGTACAGGCTTTAAAAAGTTCACGTACGCCTGAGCAGAGACGTTACAAGTGGCTTCCCGGTGACAGGACATCCAGTTGTTGTCGGTCACAAATTAAAGTGAATACCGAACAGTGGATGTTCAGTGGCTCGAATTGCAATAATTGTTAGTAATGTAAATAGCAGTGAACGTCAAGTACGATAGTGTGGTGTAATTTGCGATCAGTATGGACAAGAATGTAGAAACAGTAGATGTGCAGAGCGTAATGGAAAATGCGGCTCGCAGTAGCAGGAGTTTACGCGGCCAGATAACAGATGGCGTTAGCGGAAGACAATTGGCGTACATACAATATCATGAACACGTTAACGAACAGATTTGAAATGTCGAGATCGTCTCGAACACAGCAAGGGATAAAACAGGAAGTAGAGGGTGACTTTGTAGATGATAGTGGGTATGTGAATGAATCCACTGACATGTTTGATTCACCACAGATAAAGAAAGAAACGAAAGAAACTTCTGAAGTAGGATCGGAACACACCGATTCTGTAGAACAGAGTAGTGTGAAAATTTTAAGCATGAACGAATTATTTGAACGATTGACCAAACAAATTACAGGACAGAATGATCAGCTTAAAACACATGTTGATGAGCTCAAAACACAGAATGATCAGCTTCAAAAACAAGTCGGTAGTCAGGTTAGTCAGCTTAAAACCCACGTTGACGAGCAGCTTAAAACACAGAGCCGTCAGCTCAAAACACAGATCGAAGAACAAGGAATTAAAATTAGTAAACAAATAGAACAGGTAGAACAAAAAAGTGGGTAATTTAAGTTCTGTGGTAAATACTATGAAATTTGAAATTGACACCATTAACAAAAATATGGATACTATGCAGGGGGAAATTGGTAACATTAACAGTAGGTTCGATGTTGAAATTCTCAACATCCAAGAGAAAGTAGAGCCTCTGGTTGAAACAAAAGTAAACGAAAAAGTTTTCGGTCTTAAAACTGAAATCGTAAACAAATGTCAACACGGAATCTCACAGTTGAAAAAGGCAGTGTCAGACACTGAAAGAGATTTAGGTGAGAAAGTTACCGGATGTGTACAAAAATGTGAACAAAATACTTCGAAAATTCAAGGCAAAATTTTCGATCTTGAGAGTAAAATTAAAGATAGACCTGGTGTTGTCTGTAATGGCACACCTATTACGAAGCTGTTAGAAGGTGAGGAACGCTTCGATCCCGCCAAGAAACATAACGGAAGGCATCCGTTAGATTTTATCAAAAATTGCGAGAGAATGTTTCCTGAACTCTTGTCTGATCAGGAAAAGATAAACGTAGTAATTAGCGCCTTAGCAGGTGGCGCTAAGCGCTGGGGAATTAATTTGAATACCGAACGAATGACGTTCGAAGAATTCAAGCAAAGGTTTACGGAAGAATATTGGTCCGAACAAAAACAGGATCATTTATGGCGCGAGTTTATCATGGCCAAACATCATGATAACAGGGGCAGGAATTCTTTGAAAGATTTCTGCGAATATTGGTACCGAAAATTGACACATTTAAGAGGTAGAAGATCAGATTCAGAAATTATCTGGGAGCTATATAAAAAGCTTCCAGAAGATTCAAAGAGATACGTGGGAAGCAATCATCGCTGCTTCCTAGCATTTCTAGATAGGGTCGAAGACGAAGATCATTGGCGCGAAAGTCGTGCCAATTATCAAAATTTTGGTAATCGAAATAACCGTAATAATGACGAGAGAAATGACGGCGAAGGGTTTCGCGTCAACGTGATACAGAGAGGAAGAGGCAGAGGAAGAGGACGGGGAAGTTATCTAGGTCGCGGTAGAGGGTATACCGCGCAAGATAATAATGACGCGGGAAACTGATTTCCGCGAACGTTGCGGGCCAAACGGAAGCGGACAGTACATACCGGCCCCGATTTAAGAAATGTTACCGGACCGACAGTAAAGTTATGAGACAGGTTAGAGACAGGCGTGGAACGACGCAACGTGTTGTTGCAAAACAAGCGTCAGGTGCGAGCCAGAATGAGTCATCTCCGCCGCGCAGAGCGTTACATGTTAACAGGCGAGTGGAGCAGCAGAGGGCAACGGCCCAGCCTAGCAGAACAGCTGTTCAGAGAGAAGCCGCTAGCAATAAGGCAGCATTAGGTACGAACATAGCCGTAAGAGCTGATGAGTACATTACGTGTGATAATTCCGTGGCGAAGGAAATAATAGATGAAACTGGGAATACACAGAGAGGTGCGGATAGCAGTGTTAGCAATAAAGTAAATGGCGAGAATGAATTAGCGGAAGTAAGTAATTGGCATGTGCAGATCGACGATCTGTGCAAGGGCCTAAGGCAATGTGAGTGGGAGGATTTTAAGAAGGAGTATGAGGCAAGGAAGTTGATTAGTGAAAAAGGAGATAATAGGGACGTCGATAAGGTGACGTGGCCCAAAGTTGAAGAGGAGAGAGTAAATAGCGCCGCGCAAAGTACGCGTGCTGCCGATAGGACAATGATTAAAGATAGGAAGGAATTGGAGGATGAAATCCTAAGCATTGACGAGGAAGTAACTTCTGTTAACAATCCGCCAACAGTACGAGCTGCTACCGAAAAGCACCGTGAGGAAGGAGCAGGTAATTACCTGAAAGTAATTGAAGTCCACGAGGATTGCACGAAATATGAATTAACAGTAGATGTGAGTAAAGCTGATAATGAGGACGTTTTGCCGAAAGAGGATACTGAGTTAAAATCTAAACCTGACGAAAACGCAGAGGAAGAACTTAGTGCCTGTCTCAGAAAAGCTTTTATGTTAGAACCTGAAAGCGATCCAGAATGGTCGGATTCGGACGATAGTTCAGATGACGAATATTTCGGTGCTGGTGAAAATAATGGGGATGCAGCTAATTGCGATATTGTACCTAATGATGACGAAGTTTCAAAACAAAATCCAGATGTTGAGACCGAACTAAGAAAGAAAGAGCCACCTGACGACTCAGGGTCTATTTCATAAAGAGTTCAAGTAATTAATGACTTTGAACTCCCAGAACCAAAGAAACCGCCAGATATAGGTGAGGTGAATGTTAAAAGCATATCTTGGGACGATGTTATCGTCGACCCGGATTTGCTTAGGAAAGATCACAACAATGAAAAACATTCGACAGTAAAACAAACTGTAATACCAGTTGAAATTTATAATGTGACATTGCAAGTACTTCTTGATACCGGATCTCAGATAAGTGCAATCTCCCAGTCGTTTTTCGAACACATTTGTGATAAGCGTGGACTAGTAATTATGTCAGTGACGAGTGTAAAAATTGTTGGTGCTACGGGCAAGACTAGCAAGCCGGTAAAGAACCAGATTTTGGTTGAATTTAGTATAAAAGGACAAACATTTGAACACGAATTTTTGGTTGTGCCAGACTTGAGTACTGAAATGATTCTGGGAATAGATTGGTTGGATAAAGAAAAAGTTATTATTGATTGTAGCCAGGGAGTGATCAAAATTAATAATGCATCTAGGAATTTGGAATTAAAATTTGAGGAAAATGGGAAGGTGTTCGAAATTGATTCTTTATTGTTGGAGATCGACCAAGGGAATGATGGTTTGACAAACATGTATGAGGTGTACCATGTCCAGAGGTTATTAGAAGAGAGTGACAAGCAGGGGCATAATTTTAAAGAAATTGTAGAAAATTTGAAGAAGATATCTCCTGATCAGAAAACAGAATTGCTTGATATTTTAGAAAGTAGTAGTACCGTATTTTCGGACAAACCTGGCCTAGTTAAGAACTTCGAATACCAGATTGAGACAATAGAGCATAAACCTTTCTTTGTAAGACCGTTTTCGATACCCATATCAAAGAGGCAGGCTGTTCAAGTGGAAATAGATAAAATGATAGAATGGGGTGTAATCGAACGGAGTAGCAGCGAATATAATAGTCCCCTTATCAACGTGAACAAAAGGGTTGGGGGAGTGAGAGTAGTTATCGACGCCAGGACTTTGAACAAAATTGGAAAGAAGGAAATAGACAGACCTGAAAATCTGGACGAAATGCTCCAAAAATTTTATAACGTGAAGTATTTAACCAGTCTGGACATGACCGCTGGATACTGGCAAATCCCATTGAGTAAAGAATCCCGTAAATATACCGCTTTTCTATTCGCCAGGAAATGCTATCAATATAAAGTAGTGCCATTTGGGCTTAGCACTTCTGTGGCAGTATTTATTAGGGCACTGGACTTTGTATTAGGGAGAGAATTGAGTTCCCAGCTAACCATTTATGTAGATGATTTACTGATTGCTACAGAAGAATGGCAAGAGCATTGTGAATTATTGCGGAAAGTTTTTATTGCTCTACATGCAGGGGGCATGACGCTTAAGTGGAAGAAATGTGAATTTGTGAAATCGGAGATAAAGTTTCTGGGGCACATTATTACTACGACCAGTATTGGCAAGGACCCGGAAAAGTTAAGTGCAATAGCAGGGTGTCCGGCTCCTAGAAATAGAAAACAGTTGAAAGCCTTTTTAGGTTTATGTGGGTTCTATAGAAAATTCGTCAAGGGGCAAGTTTTTAATAGTCCTCATTTGAATAATCTACTTAAGAAAAATAGTGCTTTTGTGTGGACTGAAGGGTGCATGAGAGATTTTGAAAATTTAAAAAGGGAACTTTTGAATGACAATATTTTGCATCACCCCATACTGTCAAAACCTTTCCATATGAGTACTGACAGCAGTGCTTGTGGAATTGGTATAGAAGTTTTCCAAGAAATCTGTGATGGCAAAGAAATAGAACATAGGACTATCGCATTTGCAGGTAGGACTCTAACAAAATACGAGAGAAACTACACTATATCGGAAAAGGAAGCTTTAGCCATAATATGGGGTTAAAGAAGTTCAGAATTTATCTGTGGGGCCATAAGCTCATCATACATACTGACCACAAAGCTTTAACTTTTCTTAAAGATTGTCGTTTACTTAATGGCAGGCTAACTCGTTGGGCTTTGTACCTGCAACAATTTGATTATGAGATTTAATATGTTAAGGGTACTGAGAATTATGTGGCAGATGCTTTATCTCGATTGCCTAATGGTATGAGTGAAGTGCCCAATGAAAATGGTGAAGAGGGTACTTTTCAGATAAGGTATATGAAAGAGGTTTCAGGAAAAAGGAAAATTGAGCAAATATGTAAAAATATGGGATACCATCAGAATGAGGATCTGACATGGAAATCTGTGAAGGTAAATTTTGACAGTGTGCAGTATCCTAAAATTAAGAAATATTACAAAATTTTTAAAGGCATTTTATATAGGAGGAAGGATTTAGTCACTGAGGAATGGAGAGTATGTTGGCCACACCAGTTTGATACTGATGTCATAGATTATTTTCATTTAGCATTGGGGCATAGTGGGCCAAAGAAATGTTTGGATAAATTGAATAATGTAGTAGTGCCTGCTGGTAGTGTCAGTAAGAAGGTAAAGGAATGGGTTAAGTCGTGTGATGTCCGTCAAAAGGCCAAAGTACCGAACAAAACTAGTAGGGGTCCAATGCAAAGTACATTACCTGAAGACACCCTAGACTTATTATCGGTAGACTTATATGGTCCCCTCCCAAAGACTTCGGGAAATTGTGCATATATTTTAGTAATTTTGGAAGTATTCTCAAAATTTGGGAAACTATACCCCTTGAAAAAAGCAACAGCAAAAGCTGTATTTAGTAGGATGGTTGAATACTTCAGAACCATTGGCAAACCCAAGGCAGTACTATCTGACAATGGTCCCCAGTTCATATCCAAAATTTGGAAAGAAGGGATGGAGCAAAATGAAGTAGAGGTTAAATATATCGCAGCCTATCATCCTGCTAGCAACCCGGTTGAAAGGTACATGCGAGAAATCGGAAGATTATGTAGAACGTACTGCAGTCATAACCATAGGGCCTGGGGCAAGTTTATATCGGACTTTGAGACTGTCATGAACACATTACATCATGAAACTACTGGATTCCCACCGGAAGAAATTTTGTTAGGCAGCAGAAGTAAAAGTTTAATTGAGGAAAAACTAGAGTTTCCACCTTGTACAAGTTTGGGGTTGAGTCAAAAGAAAGAATTAGTCAGAAAAAGGGCAAAGCAAAAAGCTGGATCTAGATCTAAAAGACACGATAAAAATTTGAAGGTTTCAGAATTTAAAATTGGGGATTATGTTCTTTTAAAAACCCACGAAAAGTCTAGTGAACTGAACCATGAAATTTCCAAATTTAAATATATTTATAATGGGCCATACATAATACAGAACATTCCACACGATAATGCTTACTACCTGATCTACCCAAAATCCAAAAAACCTTTAGGTGTAAGAAATGTTGTGGACCTGAAACTGTATGTTTCTAGGAGTGAGTGACATAAGTACACTCAGAAAATAATTTGCAGTAAATGTGCTGTATCCTATGCTAAAACTATTTTATTCCAAATGTAACAAATCTTTGTAAATGTATGTATACCATTGACAGTGTGCTAATGTAGTTATGTGAGTTTCAGATTACCAAATGCACTATAAATGTAAGAATGTATGGAGAAAAGGACTGAAAAGGAAAGGGCAAATGACAAAAACCAAAGTGGACAGCATATGAGTCATAATATAAAGAACTGCCAAACACCAATGAGGGCAGGTAAATAATCAATGGAGAATTGTAAGTACGATACAAATGATGTGGTAAAATGAGGTGAAAAGGACTGCCCGAATCTGAATAATAGGCAGCAAATATGTGTAGTAAATTTTCTGAATATTATTGTGTGTGTTTGTTTTTTTTAGTATGTAAGGAAATGGACTGCCATTCAATGCAAGCAGCAATAAATTGTCTTATAGTGTATACATATATTTGCATTTGCTTTTGTAGTTAAATGTCTATTTTCCAGATTTTGAAATTATTTCTTTGAAAAAGTTAGTAAAAATGAGTAATTTCCTATTTTAATAATGTTGTGATGGGAGGTTGGACTGTGCAAAAGGCACTTAGGTAAATAACAAGTAAATGTTCTTAATATGTTAAAAAGTATAGACCTATATAATGTGAGTGAAAAGAAAGTATGTGGTATAAAATTTTTTTGGACATTCACATAAAGATTCAGAGCCACTGTATAAAGGTAAAATTTAGTGTTCCCATTAAATTTATACTTAGTAAAATTTACTGGAAACAGGGGCATGTGTAACAACAACAACTGTACATACAATAATTTTTCTTCTGATTTTCGATGAATTAATGTAAGCAATGTTTTGATTTCATTTCTTTTTCTTTTCGTGTCATTATGTTAAAGAAAATGTAAGCAACTTTCGATGTGAATATTAATATTTATGTCAAATTTCAAGAAATGCTATAACAGAAATGAAGTGTAACACATGTTGCATCTATTGTAACATGTTTAAAATTGTAATTGTGCGCCTGGTCCATACGTAGGCAATGTATTAGGATATGTGGAATGTAAAACCTTCGGTGAATACCCTATCTGTAGGGGAGCGGTAAAGGGTGGATGGCAGGCGAGCGCGGGAAAAATGCACACGGGCACGGCATAACGGGCTCAGCAATACAGTCGGAGTTGGGCATCGGTCTGAGGAACACGTTCCGGATTGAGGAGGCTATCCTGGAAAAAGTGGTTTCATTGAGCCTCGGATGTGCCGTTTCCGACGACTACACAGCATGGCTATCTTCTATGGGCACTGAATTGAAAAGGATTGCGACGCTAAGAAGAAGCAAAGTGCCGATACACTAAGAGCCATAGCTGTGATTGTATGTGTGCTGTGCGCCTCGCCATCTCGCCGCCCGCCAACCGCCGCATCGACACGAACAGGTTGAATCTTTAGAATTGTATTCGTGTGGACCAGTGTTAATTTTGTTTCTGACTGTTCAATAACAGCTTAACTTTTACCAGAATTGTCCTATCAATTAATTATCCTAGTCACTAACCTAGACAGGATCCTTTCCACATGTTGTGCAATCCGAGTGTCCCGATATGAAGATTTAAAGTTTATGTTAATAAGAATTATCTGCAGACCTATTTATGCTAGAAAGATGTTTAAGGAGCTTTATTGTTAATGAAAATATAAGCAAAGAACAAAGGTCTGACAAAATTGGAAGTTAATTTTGGAACTGGCTTAGTAATGAAGCTTAATTAATTTGAGACAAAAATAATGGTAGTTAAATGAGGAAGTAATAAGACTAAAAGAGTAGTAACTCATATTTTGTAAATCTTGAGTGCTTAATGTTTCCAGTAATTAATGGTTTCAACACAGTGATCATAACAGTTTCAGGAACCCCCCCCCCCCCCCTACCACTCTTTTCTTTTCTATTCATTTAAATTCTGGAGTGTACTGAACTGATTTGACCTGCAAAGTTAAAGTCAATATAAAACCTAAATTTATCAGTGTTTACTCTTATTGAAATTGACATTGTATGCGTGTTTCAAAAGTGCTATTTCTAGGGTAGTCTATGCCCGATTTCAGTCGGATCAATAGACAAAATGCAGTTTGTAGTAATCATTGTAGTGTAATGTTGTGTATTTACAGCTTGTCCAAATTAGTACAAAAAGGGAAAATATTAGTTCAGTAGATTTTTCTGGTTCTAAAATTTACCATATAATGCAGTATTACGACGTGTTGTTATGCTTGTACGTACACCCACTTGTACAAGGAAAAAACTCACTTAATGCCTAATTAGGCTGGCGACCGAATTATTAACAATTGGTAGCATCTGCTGTGCATATTCCTTGCCCGTCCTAAAGTGTAGTTGCACTTTATACTTGCTTGACGTATCATTGTTGTTACCGACTGGGTACAAGTCCGATTTTGCTTCCATTCAGGTACACGCGGTCAACATATGTACTAAAATCCTTTCTTAAAAAAGTGAAGCCCGTCAACTTATGATAGTACAGGCTTTAAAAAGTTAACGTACGCCCGAGCGGAGACGTTACAACAAGTCAACTAAATCAAATGTAAGGGAAGAATGCAAGGGACTGCAGAAATCATTATCAAACCCAGATTTTGTGTACAACATTGCACTGCTTTCTTGTGTTCTTGATGATATTAGTATCCCGTAACAGTATCTCTAAATGAACAGTGCTAATACTCTTTTATCTTATAGGGAAATTACGATGTTAGTGAACAAACAGAGTTTAAGAATAACATACACAAAATTGCAACGATGTTTTAACGGAATATTTTTGGTTTGGAGTCTATGTCCTGCATGTAAAACTGTCTAGTTTGACGTAATATGTTGGATTATTTTGCAATTTTATACCTTTTGTGTATTTCAACTATCAAGAACTGCAAGTTACATATACAGTAGGAATACATGTCACATATATAGATAAATATGATCTTAGAAATAACAGAAGAAAGGTAATGCAGACTCTTTGACCTGCCATTCCATGTTTATTCTGTATGACAGTTATGTCAAACATTTTCAAGAACTGCCACTGCCTAAAATTTGACTGCAATAACATGACGACCTGTACACTAAGTGATAGGACAGATTTCAGATCCTGTCGTATTAACTGACGTGCAAGTCATTGCTATACAGATGCATAATGTAAGTAGACTTACATTATTGCTACTGTATGTAGTTGTCTTTTTGTAGAAATCAATGTGCGTACAACTATTTGTTCCCGTGTATCAGATGTCACTGATGATGGGATATGAAACCGAAACCCGGGTTTGGGAAATAAAACATTTCTAGCGCGGCTCATGGAGTATAGAAGATGTCCTTTAATAAATATCTGGAAGCAGCGAAGCACCAAGCATTCAAGGTTTTTACGTCATTCTTGCTCACATTACTATCGCAAATTTAAGCTCTACTCTTAGGTTCCTGCCCAACTACACCCTCGGAAAATGCGAAATATTCGAATAAAATGAACAAATATTTCTGACACACTAGAATAAAAATTGCTGGTCATTTCATTCACATGAATTGCATCTTTCGTTTTTTAATCAGACTGAAGTAACAAAATCAAAGTAACTTATTCCTGAGAGAGAACGCTCTTATACGTAAATAACATCAAATATTGTAGAAGATATTTCTTTTAGGTGAATAATAAAGAAGCAGATTCTGTTACAAACTCGAAGAAGAAAAAAAGAAAAATTAGCGTGTACCAGGGCACGAACCTACTTCCTTCAACTCTGTAACTGCACGTCTGTAACCATAAGGCTACCAGAATATATACAACTGCCGTAATTATTATCTTTAACTGATATTTATTGTAATGTATCATACCAAGTGTGACTTTTTTATGATAAATCTTCAATGTCTATTGCTCTGAAACGGCATACTGTCATAGCATGAGAGTTATAATATAGAAAAAATAAAATACGATGAAATCCAGTATGGAGTCCTCAAAGTAGCGAGAGGGGGGCATCAGGTGACGCGAACGCCAGCCGAACACCGAATGCCGGTTGTGGCTTCCTATTTTGGCCCATCCTCGCCTCTGCTCATAGCACCTCCCTCCCGCCGCAGGATGGAGTGACGTCATGCGAGGTGACGGGCCGGCACCACGTTTGAAACTAACGCCGTATTTCCTTTCTCTCGATACCTTCTGCTCGCCCTCTGTAGTAAAGGAATCAACGATCAACTTGAACGGATGTCTTGTGACGTCCGCCCAGACCAAACGCAACGAACTATACCGAAAAAAAGAAAGATGGATAGAGCGTCTCCCATGTAAGCTGGAGATCTCGGGTTCGAGTCCCAGTCGCGGCACACATTTTCAACTTTCCCCGTTGATGTATATCAACGCCTGTCGATAGCTTAGGGTCCTGATTTACTTATGATTTAATGTTACTTTATTTGACTCAGTGCATAATATTACATGGCAAGGGTGGTAATACCAACAAGTAAAAAAGCGCGAATACGTCAAAGTGTTTTGATTGTAATGTCTTTAAAGATGCCCGGGACTTATTCGCGTTTTTTGTTCTATCAATAAAATGTCGAGTGGCGAAGGCCCCTCGGCGTGTGGACCTGATCGCTTGGTGCAAGTCTTTTTGAGGTGACGCAAATTCGGCGCCTTGCGCGTCGGTGAGGATGAAATAGTGATGACGAAGACGACACAAACACCCAGTCCATGAGCTGAGAAAATCTTCTACCCAGCCGGTAACCGAACCATGGTCTCTCGGCACGACAAGCCGGCGCGCTTTTGTGCAATTATAGGAACATTTCTCATTCTAGTTCACCATAGTGAAGAGATGCATGCAAGAAGTACGTCTGCGTAATCCACACATCATGCTAATTACTTTCTTTTGTGAAATGAATAGTTTTAAGTGAGGAGTTACCCAGAATATTTATGTACACATCTCTCTATCTCTATCTCTATCACTATCTCTCTCTCTCTTTATGTATGTGTGTGTGTTTGTGCTTTGGGGGGAGGGAGGAGTGGTTGCAGATGAAACGATTGGGGAAGAGAGGGAATGGGAGATGGGAACGCGGGAGGAGAAAGTGATAACGCGAGACTGTATTTCACTTTTTGAATTAATACCGTCACTTCCCTTCACCCCCTCCAGTTTTCACCCCACAAGACAAAATGAAATAAACAGTAATTAATGTTAAACAGACATGGCGTGATCGCAATGTGGTCATCTATAATACAGAATTATACAGGATGGCCCATTGATCGTGACCGGGCCAAATATCGCACGAAATAAGCGTCAAACGAAAAAACTACAAAGAACGAAACGTGTCTAGCTTGATGGGGGAAACCAGATGGCGCTATGACTGGCCCGCTAGATGGCGCTGTCATAGGTCAAACGGATATCAACTGCGTTTTTTAAATAGGAACCCCCATTTTTATTACATAATCGTGTAGTACGTAAAGAAATATGAATTTTTTAGTTGGAGCACTTTTTTCGCTTTGTGGTAGATGGCGTTGTAATAGTCACATACATATGACTCACACTTTTAGACGAACAGCTGGTAACAGGTAGGTTTTTTAAATTAAAATACAGAACGTATGTACGTTTGAAAATTTTATTGCTGGCCGGTGTGGCCGTGGAGTTCTAGGCGCTTGTCTGGAACCCCGTGACCGCTACGGTCGCAGGTTCGAATCCTACCTCGGGCATGGATGTGTGTGATGTCCTTAGGATAGTTAGGTTTAAGTAGTTCTAAGTTCTAGGGGACTGATGGCCACAGATGGTAAGTCCCATAGTGGTCAGAGCCATTAGAACCATTAGAACATTTTATTTCGGTTGTTCCAATGTGATACATGTACCTTTTTGAACTTATCATTTCTGAGAACGCATGCTGTTACAGCGTGATTATCTGTAAATACCACATTAATGCAATAAATGCTCAAAATGATGTCCGTCAACCTCAATGCATTTGACAATACGTGTAACGACATTCCTCTCAACAGTGAGTAGTTCGCCATCCGAAATGTTCGCACACGCATTGACAATGCGCTGACGAATGTTGTCAGGCGTTGTCGGTGGATCACGATAGCAAATACCCTTCAACTTTCCCCACAGAAAGAAATCCGGGGACGTCCGATCTGGTGAATGTGCGGGCCATGGTATGGTGCTTCGACGACCAATTCACCTGTCATGAAATATGCTTTTCAATACCGCTTCAACCGCACGCAATCTATGTGCCAGACATCCATCATGTTGGAAGTACATCGCCATTCTGTCAGGCGGTGAAACATCTTGTAGTAACATCGGTAGGACTTTACATAGGAAATTAGCATACATTGCACCATTTAGATTGCCATCGATAAAATGGGGGCCAATTATCCTTCCTCCCATAATGCCGCACCATACATTAACCCGCCAAGGTCGCTGATGTTCACCTGTCGCAGCCACCGTGGATTTTCCGTTGCCCAATAGTGCATATTATGCCGGTTTACGTTACCGCTGTCGGTGAATGACGCTTCGTCGCTAAATACAATGCGTGCAAAAAATCTGTCATCGTCCCGTAATTTCTCTTGTGCCCAGTGGAAGAACTGTACACGACCTTCAAAGTCGTCTCCATGCAATTCCTGGTGCATAGAAATATGGTACGGGTTCTCAACACCGACATTTTTGAGATTCCCGATTCTCGCGCAATTTGTCGACTACTGATGTGCGGATTAGCCGCGACAGCAGCTAAAACACCTACTTGGCCATCATCATTTGTTGCAGGTTGTGGTTGACGTTTCACATATGGCTGAACACTTCCTGTTTCCTTAAATAACGTAACTGTCCGTCGAACGGTCCGGACACTTGGATGATGTCGTCCAGGATATCGAGCAGCATACACAGCACACGCCCGATGGGCATTTTAATCCCAATAGCCATACATCAACACGATATCGACCTTTTCCGCAATTGGTAAACGGTCCATTTTAATATGGGTAATGAATCACGAAGCAAATACCGTCCGCACTGGCGGAATGTTACGTGATACCACGTACTTACACGTTT
Organism: Schistocerca serialis cubense; assembly: GCF_023864345.2. NCBI lineage: Eukaryota > Metazoa > Arthropoda > Insecta > Orthoptera > Acrididae > Schistocerca > Schistocerca serialis. Next base: position 912,879,552 of record NC_064639.1, read on the forward strand.
GTGACTATTACAGTGTCATCTATCACAAAGCGAAAAAAGTGGCCAACTAAAACATTCATATTTCTTTACGTACTACACGAATATGTAATAAAAATGCGGGTTCCTATCTAAAAAAACACAATTGATATCCGTTTAGTCCGGAACCGCGCGACTGCTACGGTCGCAGGTTCTAATCCTGTCTCGGGCATGGATGTGTGTGATGTCCTTAGGTTAGTTAGGTTTAAGTAGTTCTAAGTTCTAGGGGACTGATGACCACAGATGTTAAGTCCCATAGTGCTCAGAGCCATTTGAACCATTTTTATATCCGTTTGACCTATGGCAGCGCCATCTGGTTTCCCCTGTAAAGCTAGATGAGTTTCGTTCTCTGCAGTTTTTTCGTTTGATGCTTATTTCGTGAGATATTTGGCCCGGTCACTATCAATGGACCACCCTGTAGATGTTGGATTACTATACGACTTAAACGGTCACACAATCCCCGTTGCAGGTTGGTTATCTAATTGCTTTCAAAGGCGAGAAAAATTTGATTTTCAGTATTTTATATAATTACTGACCCAATCTACAAATTTTGAAAAGCTGTCTTAATCTACTTATTAAGACTTACATTCTTACATTATAGGTTGAACACAGCAAAGTCACGTCTGTGTGTCTGTCTTGAGTCAGCGCATTGGGTGGCGCTCAAATTATCAGGACTATATTCACCATGTGTTTGGTTAACGACTTGCAACTTACGTTAAATTTAATTTCAAACCATTTCGTAGTTTTGGTTTTGACTTTTCCGTTAATCCGTGTGTGAATAATCGGAAACTAATAAAACAAACATAAATATGATGTTTCGTCATCAACCATAAAGCTGTTACATGTTTAACGCCAAATGTTTAACACAGTAACTTCTCTGTAAAGTAAACAGCCGTTTGAAAGTGTTTTACCCACCGGATTTCGATTCTTGAAATAATTCGGCGCGTGGGTTACTGGTAGTTACTAAGTGGCGTACTAGTTCGTTAACATGGAGGACAAATACACTGCTTACTGAATACGAAATTCTTGTATTCGAAATATGAAACACCGTATCGTTTCATGACTCCGGTTTCGTTGTATTATCCCAGACAAAATGTGTTGTTAAGCAAAAACAAAGAAGTTCCAAAGAGGAGCGTGCTCTGCTGTTACTGCTGCTGTTGCTGTTACTTCGTTTCTCAACTAACAGCGCAGCTGCTATGGACTCTCCGTCAGTATGAAAGGCAGAAAAGCTGTGTCTTTCGAAAGCAAATATGTTTTCCTGCTGGCGCAATCTGTGGCACAGTCGCGGGTCAGAGACTCAACAGATGTACACCCGTAACTCTAAGTTGTGTCACATATGACAGCGGCCCTGTTTTCAACTGTTCTGCGCCACCCTCCCACCCCTCCCCCCTCCCGTTATCTGCGTCAGCCAATGAGACTCACTTTCCTTCCGAGCGCCTAGTCGCGAGCTGCTGTTACAAAACTGACACGGCGTTCTGCTGCAGCTGAGCATTCCGTCTGCTGTTGCCGCGACGACAGGACACGAGGTGTGTTGTCAGCTTGTTTCGAGGTAAGCCGGTGGACAGGGGTAGCTGCGAAACTATAAGAAAGCAGTTATAATGGATACGGACATCAGGCGTAATGCCGTAGGTTAGAGTTCTCTGCTGTCACATTCATCCCAGAGTCTTGGGTGTGCGTGGCTGTTCGAAACAATGCCGCTGCAATATAACTATGTGACAAACGCTGTTTACGTATAAGTAGCGGGCAAGGAAACTTGTTAATGTATTTGAATAAAAATATAAATGTTCGTTTGTTCAAAATCATAAATCTCCAGAGGTTTTTCGCAGATTGGTCTGAACTTTTGACACAAGGTTGCACTCCAATAAACCTTTTCCCAAATATGTGTAATATATAAATGACGTGTAATATATAAAGGGGAAACGTTATTACTAAAATATCGAAAAATTCTTAACCGATTTCTCCATAAAACGCTAATGAACATTTTTATGGACGTAGGCTATATATTGTAATGTACCGAATACATAAGTTGATATGTAATATATATAAAGGTGAAATATTGTCACCAAATATCTCAAACTACCCGACTGATTTCTTTCAGACTATTACAGTAACGTGTAAAAAAATCTGAAATAAACCGGTCGAGTACTTCGATATCAACACAGAAATGCTGCTGCGAAAGAGGAAAATTGTATTAATGGCTTATCAGCTTAAGTTTAGAGTACTGGCCGGCCGGGGTGGCCGAGCGGTTCTAGGCGCTACAGTCTGGAACCGCGCGACCGCTACGGTCGCAGGTTCGAAACCTGTCTCGGGCACAGATGTGTGTGATGTCCTTAGCTTAGTTATGTTTAAATAGTTCTAAGTTCTAGGGGACTGATGACCTTAGCAGTTAAGTCCCATAGTGCTCAGAGCCATTTTAGAGTACTGCTAGAGAGTCTGAGTTTGCAGTAACGATAAACAAGACTCAGGGTCAGAGGCAAGGGGAAAGAGATGGACGGAGGGTTAGGAGCAAACGGACTTAAAAAGTAGATAGGACGGCTTGGACAGAGAAAAGGTGGAGAAGATGGACAATGAAAGAGAAGATCGTCGTAGAAAGCGGGAAAGAGGAGGAAGAGGAGATGATGACAACGATGACGACGAGGATGATGGTGATAGGGAGAATGGTGATGATTATGCACGATGAGAGGGGGGAGGAGGTTTGAGAGAGAGTAGGAGAGAGAGAGAGAGAGAGAGTGGGGTGGGGGGGATGTTGAGGAGATAGACAGAGACCGGGTGCTCTCTTTTCTTCTTTCTTTTCCATTCAGACAGGCTAAGCCGCAGCAACACGTAGCTGGGAACAGGTAGTAATGAAAATAAATTTAGTAAATGAGTCTGTGATCATTGCGCATATTTTCTGAATGTGGCTGTCTACATTGATTAATATTTATCTTCATTTATAACGTTGTTTTGGCTACTGCCTTCAACGGATCAAAACGTAGAGCACGTAAAACAAGGTTGAGTGTCAGTATCACTAACATCCATCAGTAAGTTGGCACACCGATTGGGTGTTGGTTTTGGTGATACTGACAGTGAACTCTGTTTCACACGTTCTCAGTTTTGATCTGATGATGGCAGTAGCCAAAATGACTTCGTAAGTGAAGACAAATATTAAGTGATGCAGACAGCCGGCCGGTGTGGCCGAGCGGTTCTAGGCGCTTCAGTCTGGAACCGCGCGATCGCTACGGTCACAGGTTCGAATCCTGCCTCGGGCATGGATGTGTGTGATGTCCTTAGGTTGGTTAAGTTTAAGTAGTTCTAAGTTCTAGGGGACTGATGACCTCAGATGTTGAGTCCCATAGTGCTCAGAGCCATTTGAACCATTTTTTTGATGCAGACATTTTTATTCACAAAATAACAAAGTAGCTGACACTACTGTGAATCAGAGTCAAGAAGTAAATGAATTTTGTCGCACAATTGAGGAGTCTAGGAAGTCACGGTATGATCTGCTCAGATCGTGTCATAACGGTTATGGCCTATACAAACACTGCCATTAATATTCCTTGCATAAAGTTCTGAAACTAATACCGAGTATTATAAATACATTGTACCTTAATGGCCATGAATCCAAACTGAGATATGTGGGTCAGTCAAAGTAATGCCTACTATTATTCAAGAAAAGTAAATGCCATAAATGAGATATGTACAACGTTCACGTTTAGTTTGTCACTTTAAAAACAATAACCCCCTTTTTCTCTTGTTTTCTCTCTTTGAAACAAGTGCTCTGAAAATCGTGGTCTTGCTTCTTCAGCTAGGTTGAAAAATTTGTCTCCAGACATAATTTCCACCAAAAGTGCTCCCTTTCAAAACTAAAGCGCTGCAACAGATTGGATACAGTTGTGTGCCTTGCCTTTTGTTCTGATCGGTCAAGGTTTTCGTTACCTAGCGTGCACAAATCTTTACCTAGCCCAGTCTCTCCAATAACGGTCACCACACTGCCTTTACCGATGGAATATGGCGGGCACAAATCATCTGTTATCCTAAGGCAACGACTATTTAGGTTTTTTTTCGTAATTTTGCGTAAAAATATTTTTTCGGACAACTGTTGGGGAAACTGAAACCTTGCGGAAATTTTTGGGGATGAAAATTTCGATACCGGCGAAATTGGGGAAGTATTTTATCTGCCTAACCTTACTATTAATGCCATCTGATATTTTAGTTTAAACAAATCATACTCAATTTTCTAGATATTCACTAACTGTCGCTCTCTCTTCAGATCAATTGATATACCTTTCCATCTGTGTTGGACTTTGGGCTCACAGCGGTGATACCTCTCCATGAGGTCACTATGACGTGTATATGCCGAGTTTCAACCGTTTGGGACGTCTGTCGACTTGCGTGGTCTTATCGAATCCTGAGGAGACGACGTATTGTATGTAGTTGTTTTTGTTGAAGCTTGGAATTTATGGGTTTGGTATTATAAGGTATGTCCTATGAATATGTGTTATCTATTGAGGAGCTCTTGAAAAGACGTGGGTATTGGTGTGATTTATTATAATTAAATATGAGGTAATAACGTGCGGTTAAGAGCCATCTGGCACGGATCGATCTTGTGAGTTCACACTAGCGTAGTGGATAGATGTCAAGTTGTGAAGTGAGATATAGGTGGCTAATGCTAAATAAAGAGAACAATGAAAAAAAGCACGAGGTAAATAAATGTGACGCCCTAGTGAAGATTTTTTCTGCTCTGGATACTGATTTTATTTACAAATCGAAAATTTTAGTTTATGTACGGTAATTTTTTGATATGTACGGTAATTTTACTGCTCTGAACTCACAATTCCACGTCTTCAAGCAGCCAACACTGGTAACAAATAGTTGTTTAAAGGAATAGATAAGTTTGAGGTATTTGGGGAACAGATGCCGAAATATTTTGGGGCATTTTTTTCTGTTGCGCGGGAATTTCGAAAACCCTAACTGAATAATCTGTCCTGAGCTTAATTTGGCCGACACGCTGGATGTCGGGTGAAGTCCCTGCAGTCGCTAGCCGCTCTGCGTTGCGTCATCCGACTGTGTTTACCCTTCAAGGTTCTCTCTGGTGATGGAAGCCATCGTCTAACGTTGCTGAAGTCGGCCGTGGCAAATCCATACAGCGTCTTGAACATTTCATGAATGCGATTTGGTGTTTCATCTTCTGCTGTAAGGAGATTCAATTAGAGAGTGCTGTCTTATACGTACGTTAATGTGGGCCATTTTCTGTACTTAGACTGTCCTGTCATCTGGCGTAGGAAATGTCACTAGATTAACTGCAGAAGCACGCTAAACTGAGTACTACCATTTAACGAAGGAGAAAAAAGATGAGGTATTACTACGTGACTGGCCCTCGTACATGATCTCCTACCAAACGATTCCGTTGGTTACGTTAATAGTACAGAGCTAGGAATCAGTCGCAAGTAAAACAGATGATTAACTACAAAAAGGAAAATAAATTCATGTAACACAATGTAGGCATATGACTGCAAGATCTGATAGCTTGGATTTATTTTTCAAAGAATGAAAACTGAGATAAAAATTACTGCAGTTTGAAGACAATGCTTATGCTCAAACGGCTCGTGTCGTTGCTGAAATTGTGTCCGGTGTTTGTTGACTCCTCTGTGTAGTACTTTCGCTAGGGGATGGTGGTTGCCGCTGAAATAACCGAGTTTAGGTTATATCGATTTTTCCACGCCAGTTTAACCCAATTGTTAAAGCCACTCAAAATAATCGGCATCTGAAATAACCAATTTTCAGTTTTAATTTTTAATATTTTTGTGGGATCTAAAATTTAAAAACCTCTCACACCGGCCTGATTTAGCTTCACTGATCAGGATAGTAAAAGAACATGCGTATATTAAGGGAATTTTCATTCACAAAGCAGGCTTATCACATTCACACAGTTCAGTACTGTTCTATCCTGATTAAATTGAGCTTAACTTAAATTCCATAAGGCAGTGAAGCAATTTCGAAGTCTCGGTGCGACGAAAATTGTCAGTCGATCTCCTGGAAACATTTGTAATAATTATTAACTTTCGGTGATCACATGGGGAAGACCGGAGATCTGCTGGTAAGACCGTGTTAGCCTATTTAATGAAAGTAATAAGCTGGATATCTTGAGCATACAAAACGGCAGGTTCGACCAGTGTAAATCAGACGTTCCCCACTGATCCCGTGCAACACAGCGTAGCAAGCAGACACTGCCAATCATAATCAGTTAACTAATACGCGAATACACTTTAGTTCATGTATTAAATTCCTTCTCATACAGAATCTCATCAAGATGGCGACTAGCTCAACAATACATACATATACATCTTCGTTCTCTCACGGCTAATCGGCAAGATCTCCTTCATTCTTTTTATAAGAGAAAACATAGATAGCAGAGAAGCTATTCCATGGAGTAAATGCACGCTCCAAGGAATAATAGGGCTTGAAACTACTTTGCATTGATAATCATCGTATATTAAAGTTTAGGAATCGGTAAGATAAGAAGAGATATTTCGAGATATGTACTGAGTTATATAATTTATAAAAAAAATTCTGAAAATATCGCGGAGAGACCGCTGCAAGAGACATTACAATTTCCTATACCTATGATATACGTAGAAACCGAACAAAGACAACTGGTAAGTGGTTGAAGCTATAAAACGTCACCAACATTGATTTTAATTGTTTGAAACTTTGCTCGCAAATCATGTTGTCACAAGGGATCATATCAGTATCTGGGCCTCACGAATAGTCAGTGCTTAAGTGTGAAATCCGAGGTTGAAGAACTCTATTTTTCGTGTTAATTTGTCCGTTTTCAAGGGCTACAGGCAGATAAAGGCACATTATGTCAACACCGGTAGCAGATCAGCTACTTTCTATTTTTATTGCGTGTTCCTCTTCTTCTTCTTGTTTCGAATGGGCCTGCTTCGGACTACGCTTGTTCAACTGTTTGGTTTTGATCTTTGCCCAGTACTGTCGCATCCTCTGTAGGTGTAACTCCTTCCTTTCTTCTGTCCAGGGGGTCGCTTTTCTTCGAGGCTTTTCCTGAAATCCTCGGACGTCCTTCAGGGTGTGTGTCTCACAGACTGTCTGTTCTGGAGATCAGTTATTCCTAGTTCTTTAATGGCCTTCTCAGTTTCTGTCAGCCAAGCGGTGCGAACCTTCTTGTTTTTCCAGAAGGTGAGCAGACGGTTGGTCAATCTGTTTGGAGGCAATCTTGCAACATGGTCGTAGAAAGCTACCCTTCTTTTTCCTGCACAGTCAGAGAGCCTCTCGATATGTTCGTAGAGCTCCGAGTTATGCCGCCTTCTGAATTCCCCAGCTTCTTCTAACGGGCCTAGGATCTTCCTTAGCATTCTCCTCTCTCTCTGACTTCCAATTTCTCCATCAGACCTCTCCGGTTTATAGAAAGACATCCCATGGTATAGAGGACTTCTGGTCGTATGAGTGATGTATAGTGCTTAAGTTTCAGGTTGCGTGACAGACATTTCTTGTTGTAGGTGTTCATAGTGAGAGGATAGGCTAGTTCTAACTTGTTGACTCTCATGAATAAGACGTTTTTTCTGATAAGTTGGGTTCAATCTATTCGCTGTGATACTTAAATGTCTTAGTCCTTTTGATATTTACCTGGTCTAGTAACATCACTTTGTTAGCTTCTTTGATGTTGGTGAAGAACTGTTTCTTCAGCGACACTTGAAGATCCACTTTGGCTCCCTGTTTTCTGAGGAAGTTTACCTACATTGTTGCCATTTCAAGAGAATCAGTAATCAGTGCCTTGTCGTCTGCAAAAGCCAGGCAATCTATAATCAGTCCTTCGTTCTTACGGCCCAGGTAGGCACCGCTCTGGACACCCAAATTGAACAGTTCTTTGCACCATTCTCTCACAACGTTTTCGAGGACACAGTTGAAGAGAAGAGGGGAGAGTCCATCCCCTTGTCTCACTCCAGTTTTTATCTCGAAGCTTTCTGAGATCTCACCTCTAAATCTGACCATTGAACGGGTGTTTGTCAAGGTGTCTACAATGAGCCTGCGGGTTTTGTTGTCTAGTCCTAATTCCTGAAGTATTTTGTTAAGCGTTTCTCTATCAACAGAGTCGTAGGCCTTCTTGATATCAACAGATGTGACAACCACTTTGCGGTTTCTCAACTTGGAGTATGCAAGTACAGTTTTAAGGTTGTGGATCTGTTCAGCACAGGATCTGGTTTTCCTGAAGCCTCCCTGATATTCTCCTAGTTGACTTTCCAGTTGATCTTCTGCCCTTGTTAATAGTGCCTTCTAGAGAATCATGTATGTTGCCGGGACAAGAGAAATTCCACGGTAGTTGTTCAGATCAGTAACATCTTCCTTTTTGTGAAGGGGATGGATCAGAGCCGTATTCCAATCAGGTGGTAATTTCTTTGTTTCCCAGATGTTCTGGATGATCTCGGTGAGCTTGCCCATGGCATTACTTGCAGCACATTTCCAGAGTTTAGCAATGATGGAGTCCTCTCCAGCTGCCTTATTATTCTTGAGAAGTTGAATGATTTGTCGAACTTCTTCCAATGAAGGAGGCAGTGAGTCTGGGTTTGGTGTGGTTTGTTTGTAGTTGAAGTCTTTACTGGGTGGAGCACAGTTGAGTAGGTTTTTAAAGTACTGAGCTAAGAGGTGGCAGTTGTCCTTGTCGTTAAAAACTAGTTTGCCCTGTGAGTCTCTAAAGTGGAGGCTTCGTGGATTGTATTTTTTGAGTGTCTGCTAGAAGGTTCTACAGAAATCTCTTCAGTTATTCTTAGCAAAGTTCTCTTCGATTTGGGTTAGTTGGTTTTGTGTGAAGGTCCGTTTGGTTCCTCGAAGTATCTTAGCTGTTAGCCTTCTTTGTTTCAAAAAATTTTTCCCAATTTATCTTCGTTTTCTTACAATTCGACTTCCCCCAGAATGTCTGTCTTTGGGCTATTGCATTGTCACAGTCTTCATTCCACCACGATTGCTTCCTTCTTCTTGTGAAGGAGGCGAGTTCATTGGCCGTCTTCACAAGAGTCTCCTACAGTTGGTCCCAGGTGTTGAAATCTGTACTGTTCAGTCTCTGGCTTAATTTTTGACCTTTCTTAAGTCGCTCTATGTCAAATATCACAATCTTGGGGGTTTTGTGTACTCTAGTGTTTCTAGGCTGGAGTCCTATTTTGATCTTTGAGAGGTAGTGGTCTGAGTCCAGATTGGACTTCTCAATCTTCTCAATACCTCCACTTTTTGTATTTCCTTTTGAGATTTTCTTGAAATAGCTACATGATCTATCTGGAATTCACCGAAGTTGGTGTTAAGTGAAATCTAGGTCTTCTGTTTCCTTGGCAGGTGTTTGAAGGCTGTAGACTTCATGACCAACCCAAAAGTCCTACAGAGATCCACCAATCGTTCCCCATTGCGGTTAGTTCTCATATGTGCTGGATAGTTGCCCTCTATATTTCTGTATTTTTTCTCTCTTCCCAGTTGGGCATTGACGTCATCAGGCAGTATGACGGTGTGTGTCTGGAATTTTTTTATTGCGTGTTATGAATGAATAATTAAGTTTTTAATTTATTGCTGTTGCTATAATTTCCGTCCTCTTATTTCACAGAAATGAGAGACAAATCTTCAATCTTTCGAAGGAAATGAAGCATTGTAATTCATTGTTACGTCACTTCGTAAAAACATTTCTAGAGCAGGGTTGGTGCCATATTGCAATAAGTCTACGTCCGGCGACCACAGCAAGGAACTAACGTACACGCCAGGTGGGGCCAAGTCTTGCGCACTACACGTAGACTCGTACCTTACGTCACGACACACGAAAATGGGGACGTTGTCTCATCAGTAGTGTAGCCATTCTTATTTCACGTGTCTGTTGACCGTTTCTGTCGGCATTTTTATTAAAATATCACTGATCCCCTTTCCTCTTCTCTGTAACAGCACAATACTTCAAAATAGCGCAAATTTTACTAATAAAAATTCTTTATAAGAAAGGTATGTTTAAAAACAAATAGCACTTTTGATATTCCAGCTTTATACTCGGGTATTAGCCGTCCTGTGTGGCCGAGCGGTTCTAGGCGCTTCAGTCTGGAACCGTGCTCCCGCTACGGTCGCAGGTTCGAATCCTACCTCGGACATGGATGTGTGTGATGTCCTTAGGTTAGTCAGGTTTAAGTAGTTCTAAGTTCTAGGGGACTGATGACCTCAGATGTTATGTCCCATAGTGCTCAGAGCCATTTGAACCGTTTCTACTCGGTTATTTGCAAAAATAAAAACACCTCTTGTAATAGAGACCAAACAAGTACCAAAAAATCCTGGTTGTTCGGAACTAAAATACCATTCATAACCAACCTCTATCATGAGGAGCGCGTTTTGCGGTATAGAAAGCCATAACTGTGCAGGCATCAGAGTTCCATCATATTCTTGGAAGTGGCACCGATTGAGGCCAGTTTAAATCAACACTAGTGAACCATGCTGCTAAATTTTAAGTACGGTAACTGGAACGTTAATGATGTCAGTTCCTTTAGTGTTGGTGTACTGTAGTCCAATTCCGCGTCATTTTCGTCATCGTTTTGATTTTTTGTGGTTATTATTTTTCTTCCCATCATTCTTTTCTCGTTTGGAATCTACTCGTCTGTAATATGCAACCAAGTGCCATTCAGGAGTGCTCATCGGTGGTAACGCGACATCCCGTGTAGTCAGAGTGACGATCGTTTCAGGTAACCATGTCAGCGAAAAATTGGTTTGCTTTCACCGCTGAATTTTTGCTGCGGAGGATGGCTATACAGACAGGCATATTATGAAACCTTTCTGTCTTATTGGCTCGTATGCGTTAGCCCTAAACACTGTGAACAAAGTAATCGTGATTTTAATTCTGCTGAAGATTGTTGATAGCCATTTTCTGGAAAACATTGCATGTGACGAGGTTGTGATTAGGTCAGGACACGAGTTCAAATTCAGGGACACAAAACGCGTTTGCGTTTCGGTTATAACCGAACGGTAGCTGTCGGCGGATGTGGCAACACTGTAGCGGCAAGTGACTACATCAACTATCAAGTAACTTTAATCGGACTATAGGGCTAGTAGCCATGAGGGTGTTCTTTCGTGATTAACACGTGGGTGCCGTTGATTGTCTGACTCCGTAGGGAAATGTATAGCATTGTTGCTAAACTGATCTTGGCTGTTTTCAAGAGCAATTGTTGTTCTTAGAAATTTTTTCCATTCCGACGTCTTATTTTAATTATTGCAAACAATCTTATAAGCTGGGCATCCACAGCTAAGATAATTATACGTACCGAAAGGAATATTGAAACAAATTTAAATTACTGAGGTGCTGAAATGCTGATAAAATTCATCGAGAGTCCAATTTGCCGCTGTTACGACGCCAAGTCAGCGCCAGCACTCCCATAGGGAACAACAGAGAAGAGACGGCTGTGAGAAGAGATCAGCCAATCGTACGCTAACCGACCTACATAAGCGCCGCACCCAAATGGTGGCTGGCCACTTCGATAGCAGCTTCAACGTTCGCCAATTCGTTAGCTATCTCTATGTAACACAGACTTGTGTTTGTCTACTCTGAGCCGCGCGGGATTAGCCGAGCGGTCTCAGCGCTGCAGTCATGGACTGTGCGGCTGCTCCCGGCGGAGGTTCGAGTCCTCCCTCGGGCATGGGTATGTGTGTGTTTGTCCTTAGGATAATTTAGTTTAATTAGTGTGTAAGCTTAGGGACTGATGACCTTAGCAGTTAAGTCCCATAAGATAACACACTCATTTCTTTTGTCTATTCTGAAGATGACTGATTCTTTCGCAAGTCGCCCTTTGTTTGCAATACATATCAAAGTTAAGTAATTTTAATTGTCTTTTTGTAATAAAACTAATTAATACGAGTTGTTTGTTTGTCTAGCGAACGGAGTATGCAAGATTCCTAGACAAAATAGTCCCGGTTTCACTGTAGTCGCTCGGAGACTGGTACAACAGATTCAGGTACATCCTCAGGTGTATTTCTGGTTAAATATTTTTATACATAACTTTTAAAAACTGTACTACTGACTTGTTCAGGGATCTTAATACTAAAAATTAAAATTTTAGCTAGCGAATTAATAAAAAAAGGTTTGAGTCGCTATCATAAAATTACTTAAAAGATCTAATGTCCCATGTTATCTAAATGGCTTAATGCGTTCTTTTTAATATAATTGTAGGGTGGAGCCCCTCCACGCCTACACTGGCATGATGGACAACGCAAAAGGTCTACTGCCACCGCTGCATATTGGTTACTTTTCACGAGTTGAGGTCTCGCAGAATGTGGGTTCCGCGATGTTTGCGTACGTCTGGTTATGTTTAACCATTAATAAGCACGCATCTGGAGACAGATTAGGTCGAAATTTGAACGAACGGTAGCGGTTTGAACGGCAGAGGGAAAAAAGTTGCAAAGGAAGGGTCATGGGAAAGAAACCTCTGCGATAGTTGGGTCGGACTGTAAGAACAGTAGCGGTTTCCTTGGTGCCTGCGACAGGTCATGCAAGGGTGGGCTTTGTTAGTAGTGGGTTGATGCAGGCGGATACCTTTGACGTTGGGCAGCTGGGTGCCGGTGTTGGCTTGTAGATCAGCGTCAGCATACCTGTAATAGTTAGGTTCATCATTGTTTCGTGTCCGATAGGTCATGTAATGGATTCACAATGTTGGGTAGTGCTGGCGGTTTGTTTCTGAGTTAGTGTGCGAGCTTGTCGGCTTCCCTGCTGTAGCCTGTTGGTCGGCTTTAATAGCAGCTGGCATATCCAGTCAATGTTGCTAACTTGCAGGAGGAGGAGGAGGATATTAGTGTTTAACGTCCCGTCGACAACGAGGTCATTAGAGACGGAGCGCAAGCTCGGGTGAGGGAAGGATGGGGAAGGAAATCGGCCGTGCCCTTTCAAAGGAACCATCCCGGCATTTGCCTGAAGCGATTTAGGAAAATCACGGAAAACCTAAATCAGGATGGCCGGAGACGGGATTGAACCGTCGTCCTCCCGAATGCGAGTCCAGTGTGCTAACCACTGCGCCACCTCCCTCGGTGATTTGCAGGAGCTTGCCGGTATCGCTTGTGTGTTTATGACTACGTCTCCCATTGTGACAAAATGAGTGTATTATCAGAAATGGTGTGTTCCTTAAATGAAAGTATGTCAGGAGAAATTTCTCCCCTCCTAAATAATACGATGGAAACAAGATCTAAGGACGGCATTTAGGAAAGTACTCCTCTAAATGTGTGCACGGAATGAACATTCATCCCACATAATAGTAAGGTCCTCAGAACTAGCTTCGTGGCTAAAGGACTACTTAGCCACTGTCACGAAAGTGCGGAGACCAGCCATCAGCAGACCAATAATGACAGTAAACCGGAGTGGTGCACCGATGGCAACGAGACTGCGAGGCACGCGCGAGAAAACTGGCTTACAGAGTAGATGAAGTTTACTAATGTTACTGCTGCTTGTCTTCGTGTTTCACAAACCCAATCGTGGCGAGCGGGGTCCCCGAATCTCTCCCCGATCGAGAACGTTCGGAGCATTACGGGCAGGGCCCTTCAACCAGCCAGTTGGACATAATTTGGCATGATACCCTCAGGAGGAGATCCAACAACTGTGTCAATGCCAAGCCAAATAAAGCATAAAGGCCGGAAGTGGACCAGCGCGATGTTGACTTACTCAACCTGTCAAGGTATTTCTCTTCGACAAATCATGCAGATTTTCTGAAATTGTAATCATTTGTCTTGAAGGTGCACGGCACATCTACAGATTTCTGTCCCATTCGGATAATTCCTTCGTAGTGCGTCGTTTTTTCTTTTCTTTTTATTGGAGAAAATATAGGGTCGTATGAGTGAAACGGAGCACGTACTTTGTACTCGGAATTTCGGAGAATATTCTCAGGTTCACATGAATAAAGTGAGTCGGTGAATATACTTCACCCGACAACGTTCTCAGCGTGAGTAAAGAGGTGGGGGAAGTTGCTCAAAACAAGAATTCCTCTGATTTAGTATGAATAAATGGTTCAAATGGCTCTGAGCACTATGGGACTTAACATCTATGGTCATCAGTCCCCTATAACTTAGAACTACTTAAACCTAACTAACCTAAGGACATCACACAACACCCAGTCATCACGAGGCAGAGAAAATCCTTGACCACGCAGTTTAGTATGAATACAACTAGAGGAGCTTCTCACAAGCGGAGAATATTATCCGTTTTTTAAAGTGAGCTGTGTAGCTTACTTTGAGCCGAGGAACTCCTGTTGAAGTTGAGTTTTACCGAGTTATTTTAGTAAGAATGGGAGAATTTTTGTTGCTTGGAAGGCAAAACGGATACGTAGCCCAAAGAAGTACTGAAAAGATTAACTTCAGTTTATAAGGGTTTAAAAAGCGTTATTTCCCTCCTGAAAATCACGGCAACATTGGAAACGAAGTGAAAATCAAAACATTTTGTTGCTATTTAGTAGACCCCAAGTTTTCAGACTGATGAACGAGAAGACTGAAGTATTCACCAGACAACTCTCACTGACATTTTTAAATGTTCATTACCAGGTTTCTCGTAGCATAAATCTAATATTTTATTACGTTAGAAATAACTAGACGGATCAAAAATTCAGTAATTGGTTTATTACAAACCTAGCGGTCTGTTCCTAGTAACGAAACGCACGGGTGACCGCTTACGTACTCGAAGCGCGAGCGGACCACGCGTCACATTTAAGCTCAAATTAATCGTGTCATCTACTCTTAAGATTAAGTTCGCATAATGTGTTCACCTGACTTAATAAAAGTTTCCCGTATGTCGAAAATTAGACAACATCGCAAGAGAATGCTTTTTCGTAAACTGTCCATAATCACCTTAATTTGTTGGCGGACATAAAGGTAAAATCGAAACATTGTGCAACCCTTTCAGAACAAATTGATGTTTGTACACTGAACAGTTTGCCTGTTTGAGCGAGCTGAACGAAATGTAACATTACGTGTGTGTTCTGTGCCGGACACGGCAGACGAGCACACTCTGAACCTCCTCGAAGAGGAGAGGAGGTGGTGAGAAGGAACTCCCTCGTCAGAGAATATTCTTTGAATTTGTTATTCGTACGACATTGAGAACTTTCTCAGACAATGTTATTTTGCTCTGGGAAACTTCACCGGAGAAGATTCTTTTTTTATTTTATTATTATTTTTTTTTATTCTTAAGACCATTCTGTCCACTTCACTGTGTACATACAATATATAGAAAGGAAAGATAGAACTCTTTCAGGAACAAAAAGAATGTACGGCCTTGCAGTTATCACTTTGTTTGGCCTTCGCGATGTACCTGACTAATGTTCTCTTTGTTCAGGGCTGAAGGTCAACTGAAGACGCCATGGAGGACCCTCAGCTGTTCAGCGAGTACGGGGGCGCCTACAGGCGTCTGGCGGCGCAGCTGCTGGATGAGGTGTGGCCCAGCCTCAGCTGGCCCGACGCGCCGCAGCCAGTGCTCGAGGTCGGCTGCGGGCCGGGAATCCTCACCAGAGAGGTACGCTATGCAGCCGGGACAAAATGTCGTGCCATATGACTCAAGCAGAGGCCTGCGCCCTGTTGCAATCTAATTAATGATCCGACATCTCGTACCAGACCTAGTAGATCTACCAAACTGTGGGGATGTGGGTTGCTACATACCACCTGTTGCCCGAATAGTCAAACATATTTTTATGGAATTAAGATCAGACCAGTAGAGTTGCTGTAATGAGCCCGAGTGTCAGCCAAATCAGGAGCATAAGCGTGGAACCCTGTGAACATTACTTGGAAGACAAGTGTGCTAGTATACTGATTTGTGTACTTACAAGGGAACCTCCCCATCGCACCCCCCTCAGATTTAGTTATAAGTTGGCACAGTGGATAGGCCTTGAAAAACTGAACACAGATCAATCGAGAAAACAGGTAGAAGTTGTGTGGAACTATGAAAAAAATAAGCAAAATATACAAACTGAGTAGTCCATGCGCAAGATAGGCAACATCAAGGAAAGTCTGAGCTCAAGAGCGCTGTGTTCCCGTGGTTAGCGTGAGCAGCTGCGGAGCGAGAGGTCTTTGGTTAAAGTCCTGTTTCGAGTGTAAAGTTTACTTTCTTTATTTTCGCAAAGTTATGATCTGTCCGTCCGTTCATTGACGTTTCTGTTCACTGTAATAAGTTTAGTGTCTGTGTTTTGCGATCGCACCGCAAAACCGTTCTCCAATGGGAACCGAAAACATTTGATCGCAAGGTCATAGGTCAACCGATTCCTCAACAGGAAAACACGTCTGATATATTCTATACGACACTGGTGACGGCATGTGCGTCACATGACAGGAATATGTTGTCGACCCACCTAACTTGTACACTTGGCGAATGGGTAAAAAAATTCTTCTACCTTGCCCGATTTAGGTTTTCTTGTGGATGTGATAATCACTCCCAAAAAAGAGATGAAAACGTAACAGTTTGTCACATAAACTGCAACAAATGAATGCAACAGTTTCACAGTCGCACAGTTTTCCCTGTACTCTGTCAAAACATATGTTTGTTTAGGCGTAGCGTCCCCATACTGCGGCGCAGTTGCCTCGCATCGGACGGACGGACGGACAGATAATCATCATCATCATCTTGGACAGTTTCCAGCCACTGGCTGGGTCTGTCGGGAACACAAGCCTCTCCATCGTGTTCTGTCTTTCCACCATTCCCCCTCTTCCACCTTCGTCCAGTTCTCTCCTCTTCTCATCACACATTCCTTCACTCCCTTCACCCATCTATCTCTTGGTCTTCCTCTGGGCCTCTTCCCTTCCAGTTGCAGATCAAACATCCTCTTTGGAATTCTTCCCTCATCCATTCTCTTCATGTGTCCATACCACTGCAGTCTTGATTTTTCTATCCTGTCCTGTACTGGTTCCTCCTTTAGTCTTTCCCTCACATACACATTTCGCAATCTGTCTCGTCTTGTTACACTCAACCTGCTCCTCTGGAACTTCATTTCACTAGCCTGTATTCCACTTTTGTCGCTTTTGTGCATTACCCATGTCTCACTTCCGTATGCCAATATGGGGACAAAGTAGGTTCGGTATATAATGCCCTTGGATTTCTGTGGCACCTCCTTGCTCCAAATAAGCCCCCTAATGCATTTGTAGAACTGCCCTGCTTTTCTGCACCTTTCATTTATTTCCATCGCGTTTCCCCCCTTACTTTCAATCATGCTTCCCAGGTACTTGAAGTTCTCTACCACTTGTAGTTTTCCCCTCCACAAGTTATATCCACATTTGGCCTATTCTTCTTCCTTGTTGTGACAATTATTTCACTTTTCTTTGCAGAGAAATGCATTCCATATTGTGCTGCCGTTGCCTCCCATACATCTAACTGCTCTTGCACCTCCTTCTCGCAATTTCCCCATAACATCAGGTCATCGGCAAAAAGCGCTGCTTTCATTTTATGATCTCCAATTGCATCTGATACTTGCTGTAGGATTTCATCCATAACAATAATAAACAATAAAGGCGAAAGTGCACTTCCCTGTCGCAGCCCATTTTCCAGCTTGAACCATGCAGTACGTTCCCTCCCCACTTTCACACAACTCTCACTTCCCTCATACATTTTTCTGACTTTTCGTGTTATCTCTTCATCTATCCCTTTTGCGTTCAGCACATCCCAGAGCTTGTCCCTATAGATACTGTCATACGCCTTCTCAATATCTAAAAAGGCCATGATTAAGTCCTTCCTGTACTCATAGTGCCTTTCCTGCAGTTGCCTTACCGCAAATATGAGGTCCGTTGTTGATCTTCCCGGTCTGAAACCATACTGCTCCTCTTGCAGTCTACTTTCAATACTGCTTCTTATTCTCTTCTCCAGGATCTTTTCATAGGTTTTTCCACAGTGGCATAGCAGGGTGATTCCTCTGTAGTTCTCACATCTCCTTTTATCCCCTTTCTTGAAGATCGGGACTATAATTTCTTTCTTCCAATCCTCAGGAATTCTGTTCTCCTTCCACACCACCCTCAGCACTCTGTATAGCCACTGGGCTCCTACTTCTCCTGCTGCTCGTATCATATCCACTGTTACTTCGTCCCAACCTGGTGCCTTGCCCCCTTTCATCCTCTTTATGGCTTCTTCCACTTCATTCCAAGTTAGATCATCAGTTTCCCCACTATTATAATCGTCTGCTGCCTTAGGCTCTCCATCGCTGTTAGTTACCCGCTTGGCGGCATTCAACAGATCTTCAAAGTACTCCTTCCAAATCTTTTTGAGCTCATGCATTTCCTCCACAACTCTTCCATTATTATCCATGATCCTCAGGCACTCGCTTCTGTCATTCCTCTTATTTCTTACCATGGTGTAAAGTACTTTTTTGTTCCCTTCACTGTCCTCTTCTAACATTCTTGTCCATTTTTCCATCCACTTCTTCTTCTCCGCCCTTACTATGGTCTGTGCCGCTTTCTTGCTATCCTTATATTTTACCCTAGCTTCCTCTGTTCGGGTCTGGAACCATTCTCTGAAGGCTTTGTTCTTTCGAAGTACTGCCTCTTTACATATGTTGTTCCACCATGGAGTTTCCTTACTTCTCCTCTTTGTGCTAGTTCTTCCGCACACAGTCTCAGCTGCCTCAACTAGAGCCCTCTTAAAATCTCCCCATTCTTCTTCCACTGTTCTCTGATCTTCCTTTGGCAGCTTCTTCCTGATCAGTGTCTGGTACTGGGTCCTCCGTTCATCCTCTTTCAGCATCCATGTCTTCAACCTTTTCTCCTGTATATCTGTTGCCCTCCTATCTTTTTTCTCTCTCAGGGTGGCTACCAACAGCCGATGGTCACTGTCTAAGGCCTCAGATGGAATGACCTTAACATCTGTGAGGCTGCTCATCATCTGCCTATCCACTAGTACATAGTCTACTACTGAAGTTTGGGACCAGTCTCCACTGTACCAAGTTATTTTGTGGCTACTTCTCTTCTTGTACCAGGAATTTGCGATCGCCAGCCCATTCCTCTTGCAGAATTCCAGCAACAATTTTCCTTCTCTATTTCGGTTCCCCCAGCCCTCTGGTCCCATTACCTCCTCGAATCCTTTCCTGTCTGTGCCAACATGTGCATTGAGGACAGATAATAATTGTCTGAAAATAAAAAACTAAACTTTTCACTCGAGGGAATACTTGAACCAAGGACTGCTTGTTCCGCAGCCGCTCACGCTAACCACGGGACCACAGCGCTCTTGAGCTCAGACTTTCCTTGATGTTGCCTATCTTGCGCATGGACTACTCAGTTTGTATATTTTGCTTATTTTTTTTATAGTTCTACACAACTTCTTCCTGTTTTCTCGATTGATCTGTGTTCAGTTTTTCAGGGCCTATCCACTGTGCCAACTTATAACTAAATCTGAGGGGGGTGCGATGGGAAGGTTCCCTTGTTAAAGCCTTCACAAAGTAATTTACATTCGTTATTACACGCTAAGACCATTGCGCAACAAGAATGGAGCATTGTCAGAAGAGAGTACATGTTATGGATTTGTTACTGCAAGGCCGGCCGGTGTGGCCGAGCGGTTCTAGGAGCTTCAGTCTGGAACCGCGCGACCGCTACGGTCGCAGGCTCGAATCCTGCCTCGGGCATGCATGTGTGTGGTGTCCTTAGGTTAGTTCGGTTTAAGTAGTTCTAAGTTATAGGGGACTGATGACCTCAGAAGTTAAGTTCTATAGTGCTCAGAGCCATTTGAACCATTGTGTTACTGCAAAGAGAAAAAGCTACTACAGAAGTTTGAGCCAGAGGTGGAGAGCCAGGGCAGTAATCAGGCCACTGGTCAGTGACCCACTTAATGAGAGGCACAGCTTACCAGGTGACGAAAACAGGTCAGTCACCAGGAAGTACTACAGCCCAACCGACTGCCGTCATTTGCTTATTTGAGGCATGTTGCCACGGGACGGTAGGTCCGCAATTGTTCGATACTGAGGAAATTGGATACTTTATTTCGTTCGATTCAGTTGCACTGATGTTGAGCTTTTGTTGCAGTGATTGCTGATTTCGGGCTGCCACACCCATTCTCAAACCACACACTATTTTATTAACATTAACTAGTCGTACAGTATGGTGCCAAAACACGAATACTTCTGTACAGGAAGGTACACTATGGGCAACAAGCACTGTCATTGATATTAAGCTGTGTGTATGTTGCACCTAACACTTTTGTACAGTGCTTTTGGCATCATACTGTAAGACCAGTTACGGTTATTAACAAGGTGTGTGGTTCCAGCATGCGCACGGCAGCGCAAAACCGGTAACCACTGCAGCAAAAAAAAAAAAAAAATATATATATCAATGCAACTGAAACAGACGAATTAAATTATCCAATTTCTTCGCTGGCCATTGCCTCTGTTCCAGACAAATTGCCGTGACACATAAACGACGCCACTACCGCAAGATCGGCGGGGCACAACACGTCTTGGGATGGAACACTTTCCCCACTACCTGGCCTGTACTAAGATGGACAGGGACACATTGACCGCCACAAAACCGTTGTTTTTTGTGGAGGATATCAAGGACAAGTGTGGTGAAGTGGAGTCTCTCAGATGCATTCGGGCTCCCTATTGATCAAAGCTTCTTCTGCCGCACGTTCCGCGGCTTCTCGTGCTTGTGATCGTCTTAGCGATGTCCCGGTGTCTATTACACTTCACCAGTCTGGGAATATAGCCCAAGTAGTGATTCTCATAGGAACCTCATCCTACAAACTGATGAGAAACGCTGGTCTAGTCTGGAGGGAGGGGTGTTCATTTTATTTAACTTTTGCAGAGGGCTCGTAAAAACTGCTGCACCTATAACGGAACATTTATTCTGGCATTCGAGGGAGATATCCTCTCAGAGAAGGTGAAGGTTGTGTGTTACCGATGTGACTGTGACATGAAGTAGCACGTTCCGCCACCCATGAGGTGCTTTCAGTGTTTGCATTCTGGGCATGTCTTCCTGCTGTACAGCAGACCCTCTGTGTGGTGACTGGACACTCACTCCATGAGGGAGCACCAGTGTTCCACCACCTGTGTGTGTGAATTGTGATGACCGCCACTCTCTGTCCTCCCCAGATTGCCCAGCTTACATGAGAGAAAAGAAGATCCAAGACCCTATCTTATGCTGAGGCTCGCCAAAAATATGAGCTGCTCGACCTTGTGTCAATTTCTTCTACATTTGCCTCAGTTACATCCTTTCTCCTCCCTACCTCTTACTTACCCCAGCCCCTTCCCCCTCTCCCATCCCCTTCCCATGCAGTTCCTGTGCCCTCCCCTATGGGTGCTGCTCCCACTCTCTGGCCAAAGACGTGCCCCTCTTCTTGGGCGCCCACTGGTGATGGGGATCCCCCCAGCACCACTCCCTCAGCGTCACTCAGGCTGTAAGCCATCTACTACAGCTCGACCACGGAACACACTTGACCACGGGACACACCATCTGAGCGCCCTAAGGTCGGCTTTTCTCGTTCGGTTCCGGACCTTGTAGAAGCCTGCCCTCCCTCTGTGTCCTGTCCTCACCAACCTCTGAATGAGCAGAAGAAGAAGAAGAAATCCAAGCCTTAGGATAAGGCCTCTCTGGTGGCCCCCGGAGGCGCCATCTCTCCCATCACAACTCGAGTCTGCCTGACGTCTTATTTATGGACATCATCCCATCCCTCTCAGTGACGACCACCGACCCTGATGACATGACCACTCCTTAGTTCAACACACGATAATCCATTGGAACGGCAATAGATAATTACTGTCGCCTATGGGAAATAAAACATGTTTTCTCTTATTCTGTATTCTGTCTTTCTCTTTAAGAAACGCAATTCCATGATGACCACTCTCCAACGGTTAGTGGTTATCGGCCATTCTGTCGGAATAGTGCCAGCCCTGGGATAGCATCTGGAGAAGTCTGCACTTTCGTTCGCACCTATGCCATTAGTGGCTGGATCCCCCTTCATACCAGCCTGGAAACAATAGCAGAAAGAGTGTGAACGACTCTAGAAATCACCATTTGCAATGTTTACCTCCCTTCAGGCAGGCCACTTCCTTATGTTGATCTGCCTAACTTAATGCAGCAACTCTTGCTTCCATAGCTCCTTCTCAGGGACTTTAATGCACTCGACCTCTTGTGGGGAGTGCCACTTCGACAGCTAGGGTCTTCTAATTGGCCAACTTACTAGAGACTACAGTTCCATCTGGCCTAATATATATATATATATATATATATATATATATATATATATATATATATATATATATATATATATATATATATAATGTGCCAGTTGGATATATATATAGGCCAGTTGGAAGTGTAGAATGCCCAATGTGGGTGTGTCTGCGTGGTGGCGACGGGGAAACGATAAGATCACTGGAAAGTGGTCAGTCACAAAGATCATCAGGCCATGAGAGGCACTGAAGTGGGTAGGGGAACTTTCTCTAGTCGTCGTCGTTGTCGTCGTCGTGGTCTTCAGTCCTGAGACTGGTTTGATGCAGCTCTCCATGCTACTCTATCCTGTGCAAGCTTCTTCATCTCCCAGTACCTACTGCAACCTACATCCTTCTGAATCTGTTTAGTGTATTCATCTCTTGGTCTCCCTCTACGACTTTTACCCTCAACGCTGCCCTCCAATACTAAACTGCTGATTCCTCGATGCCTCAGAACATGTCCTACCAACCGATCCCTTCTTCTAGTCAAGTTGTGTCACAAGCTCCTCTTCTCCCCAATTCTATTCAATACCTCATTAGTTATGTGGTCTACCCATATAATCTTCAGCATTCTTCTGTAGCACCACATTTCGAAAGCTTCTATTCTCTTCTTGTCTAAACTATTTATTGTCCACGTTTCACTTCCATACATGGCTACACTCCATACAAATACTTTCAGAAACGACTTTTTGACACTTAAATCTATACTCGATGTTAACAAATTTCTCTTCTTCAGAAACGCTTTCCTTGCCAATGACAGTCTACATTTTATATCCCCTCTACTTCGACCATCATCAGTTATCTTGTTCCCCAAATAGCAAAACTCCTTTACTACTTTAAGGGTCTCATTTCCTAATCTAATTCCCTCAGCATCACCTGACTTAATTCGACTACATTCCATTATCCTCGTTTTGCCTTTGTTAATGTTCATCTTATATCGTCCTTTCAAGATACTGTCCATTCCGTTCAACTGCTCTTCCAAGTCCTTTGCTGTCTCTGACAGAATTACAATGGCATCGGTGAACCTCAAGGTTTTTATGTCTTCTCCATGGATTTTAATACCTACTCCGAATTTTTCCTTTGTTTCCTTTACTGCTTGCTCAATATACAGATTGAACAACATCGAGGAGATGCCACAAGCCTGTCTTACTCCCTTTCCAACCACTGCTTCCCTTTCATGCCCCCCGACTCTTATAACTGCCATCTGGTTTCTGTACAAATTGTAAATAGCCTTTCGCTCCCTGTATTTTACCCCTGCCACCTTCAGAATTTGGAAGAGAGTATTCCAGTCAACATTGTCAAAAGCTTTCTCTAAGTCTACAAATGCTAGAAACGTAGGTTTGCCTTTCCGTAATCTTTCTTCTAAGATAAGTCGTAGAGTCAGTGTTGCCTCACGTGTTCCAACATTTCTACGGAATCCAAACTGATCTTCCCTGAGGTCGGGTTCTAAGAGTTTTTTCATTCGTCTGTAAAGAATTCGCGTTAGTATTTTACAGCTGTGACTTATTAAACTGATAGTTCGGTAATTTTCACATCTGTCAACACCTGCTTTCTTTGGGATTGGAATTATTGCATTCTTCTTGAAGTCTGAGGGTATTTCGCCTGTCTCGTACATCTTGCTCACCAGATGGTAGAGTTTTGTCAGGGCTGGCTCTCCCAAGGCTATATATATATATATATAATCTGGTGTACACTTCGACTCTTCTATCTCTGACTGCATTGCTGCAATGGTGCTAGAATTCTCCGCCACTGTTCTTCATACCGTTGGCACTGCTATCCTCCTATCCACAAGTCTCCCTCGTCGTCTACCGGTACCGTGGTGAATCCAGGACGTAGCAATCTCTATCCAGGACCGCCAATGGGTGCTAAAACACTCGAAACGACACCCTTCAGAGACTAACCTCATAGATTTTAATCATCTCCATGCGAAGATTCGCTACCTTATTAAGCAGAGTAAAAAGGAATACTGGGATTGCTATGTTTGCTCCTTCGAGATGTAAGTCTTCCTGTCGCAGGTTTGCTCCAAGCTCTGTATACTTTTGGATCGTCTGCGACGATCAACTGTCCAGGTTCTCATCCTACAGGGTTCTCGGTGTACTGATCCATCTGTACTTGCAGAACACCTCACGACACACTTTGACAGCATCAGTGTCCTCTTCCTATTCTGTTACATTTTTACAGCAGAATCGATGAGTTAAAGAAAATCTCCCCCGTTTCAACCCCCACCGAGCTGAATCCTATAATGAACCCTTTACTGAATGGTAATTATTCCTGGCTCTTACGATCTGACATGATATGGCCGCAGGTCCACATTCCATCCACACTCAGATGATACAACGCTTGGACATTACTCATAGGGAACATCTCAGTGACTTCAATGCATTTGGGTCACAGGTGCATTCCTCTCGCAATGGCGAGACAATCTAGTTATCCCCACCCTTAATCCTGGGAAGAAGCCATTGTGACTCAACAGCTACCGATTGATTAGCCTGCGGGCTTTCAAAAACTAAATGAAATGTGATGGCCCTCAACTACGTACCCTCTGACTCAGAGTTGATATATTAAAAGTTTTGGCTGGTTTCGTTGTCTAGGGGCCGGGATACGCAGTTGCCGCATTACTAGCCAAATACTGCTGAGTCTACATTATACAAAATGAATATACACATGAATCAAATGGTCTAAGGTTTCTATCACTTGGCAATTGCGAATTTTGAATGTTGTATAGAAATTTATAAATGAAAGATTGCAATTAAATAAATTCTGCAGGTACTATTTTAACGACTTTAAATGATGGGTACGATAGATGAAGTAACTTTAAGAATGACCTTTATTACTGTAAAAATCTTATTGGTGTTGATGTTCCAGCAATTAAATAAAATATAAGTTGAATAACACGGAAACAATGGATTCGTACTTCACGTAATTCGTTATGAACAACAAAGTAGCTCGCGAGATAATCACTTCTAAACGCATACTACGTCTTCAGTGCAGAAGCCACGGAAATCTCACCAGTGCACAAGTCGGCGCTACGAAATATTTGTGTGTCCCACGACCACGTGCAAACTGCTCCCCTCTGCAAGTCTTTCCCGCGACTGTGCGTCCGTCGCGCCGTACTGTCCAGGACTCCCCTGCCCTCTCTCGAAACGATGCTCCTCCCCCACTTCCATACAGTCTCTCCACGTGTCCTTTTTGGAAAGATCGCTGTGATTGGCTAGAGCGCTCCCGCCCTGTCTCCAAGCTAACGCACACTCACAAACATAATGAAACGCATTCGAAATACTGGATTTACATGTAAAAAACTTGAAATTAAATAAATATTCCTATGGCTGCATCATAAACACGCTCTAACACACATTATTAAATACATAAACAAATTAAATAAACATATATCAAAGGAATATAACAGAAGTAGGCCAGTAGCATAACGTCTCTGTGCTTTCTAAAACACAGTAAATAATTGACCAATTTCGTCATGAATAATATATATCGGATATAAACAAAGACGTAATATATTTATAAGCATGCTGCTTCCGTTTTTTTCGAGTAACTGTGGGGTACTTTAGGCCTGACGCGATCAATAGTAATCGGCCACTTTGACCTCCAATAACTCATGTACTGTTCAAGTTACATTCCTGAAATTCATACCAATTTTGGTTTACACTAATAGCTTTACAGAGACACGTCGATCGACAAAACCGGATGAACAGTTTAGGTTTTGGAAATTCGTTGCTGGGTGTTACTTGCATAATTTACATTCAGATACTAAACTTTAAACTAATAGAGAGATTGAAAATCTGATTACACCATTAGAATCGTTGTGCAAATAATGGTAATGTACGTGTTTCTTTTTGAGGTATCATGATTCCTCTGGCTACTATTAATATCTATATGATCGGTGAAATGTCTGCCATTATGGTTTCACAAAGACCGCCATATTTGGCACTCCCTGCATATCTCCTTCATCGACACAACGTCACCATGATATTCCCAACCACGCAATCGGCTGGACCACGTGGTCCGGCCTTTGTGCAGCATCACGTGGTTGCTAACAAGCCGCGGCTTGTCGAGCGGCCCGAACGGTGGCCGCCAACTCTGAACTTAAATTATTTCCGGGACGCCACAACTCACCCGTTACCCTACAAGCCTCACCGATTACTTTTTAAACTTCTTGAGAGGATGATTAGTTTATGTTTATGTTGGGTATTTGGATCTCAGGACCTTTTGGCCCTGTACCAGTGTGGCTTCAGATCTACAACCGACTACTCAAACTGGAAACAGCAGTCCGACAGGCTTCTACTAACCGCCAACATCTTGTCGCGGTCTCCTTTGACCTACATAAGGCATACGACACGGCTTTGCACCGCCACATTTTAGTTGCCCTTTATTACTGGGGCTTTCGAGGCCCCCTTTCTATTTTTATCCGAGTTTTTATCCCACCAACTCCTCTTGGTTTGAGTTGGAACTTCAGCCAGTACTCCTCAGATCCAGGAGAATGGTACCCCGTAGGATTCAGTGTTAAGTGTCACACTCTTCCTCATCGCCATCAGTGGACTTGTAACTCTGATGGGCCCCTGGCTGCCCCAGCGTTTTACGAAGACAGATTTTTGCATCTGTGCAGCTCCCACTCGGTAGCATCTGCTGAATGCCAACTCCAAGGCTCCATCAGATGGACCTCTGCGTTGGACCTTTCCCATGGCTTACAATTTTGTCCCTTCAAGAACGCAGGTTACGCCTTTTTGCCATCGACCCACAGTACACCCCGATCCAGTCTTTTTTTCGACAAGAAGCTGACGTGTCTGCCCCATATTCTCTACTTGAAAACTATATGCCCCATATTCGCCACTTGAAAACTACATCATCGCTGAAGCTTAAAGCTCTCCACCACATGGCCCACACATAATGGGTTGCAGAATGTGCTACTCTTCTCCATCTTTACAATGCTCTGGTTTTGTCCAGACTACATTGTGGTTGTCAAATTTATGGCTCAGCAGCACCTTCTACTCTGAAACTACCTGACCCTGTTCATCCTTATGGGGTGCTTCTGACTATTGGTGCCTTCCGCACTAGTCCTGTCGAAAGTCTCCTCGCGGAAGAGGGGATTCCCACTCTAAAATACAATGGAGCCAGCTCTTCGTTTCTTCGTCATTCGACGATTCCCTGCCATCCTGTGTTCCCCATCCTCTTTGCAAACGAGGGATGTCTCCCTCCTTATACCTGCTCTTGGGTGGAATTGGCGGTTGGAATGCATCTCACTTCTCTCTGTTGGATCTCCACATACTGGAAAGTGCTCCGTGTATTTCCTCGTGAACCCTCCCTCCGATGGTGCCTCTTCAGCGGATAAGGACCGGCCTATTCCAGGGTTCTAAGGTCTCTGTCACGCCTAGGATATTCCGAAATCTTCCACATTCCACCCTTGAAGAGTTACAATGTGATACCATCCTCTAAACTGATGATGCTAAAACGGTAGATAAGGCGGGATATGCTTTTACGTCTCTTATTGGAATGGAGCACCACTTACTGTTGGGATCATGTAGTGTGTTCGCGACAGAGCTGCTAGCCATTAAGTAGGTCCTCCATTTTGTTACTCAGGCCTCCTTCGACAGTGTTTTAATATGTACCAATCCAGTGAGCAGCTTAAAGGCCACAGACTGATGCTACTCTTGGCAGCCTTTGGTCCTTGCTCATCTCTGTCCGTTGCCATGCCGCCTGCTCAGCTGTCCCCTGGGTCCCAAGTCATGTGGGAATCCCAGGGAATGAACTAGCTGGCCATTTGGCTAGAGGGGTAGACTTTTATCATTACAAGTGCAGATATGCGGGTACACATTAAATCTCTCTTCGCCCAAAATTGGAGTGACATCTGGTGCGCTACTTCTCTCCGTAATGAGCAATCAAGGAGACTACTGCAGTTTGGAGCTCTTTCTTCCGCTCCTCGCGGAAGATGCCCACTGTCTTACGCTGTCTACACATCAGTCATATTAGGCTCGCCCAGTTTTCACTTGTGTAACTAGCCACCCCCACAATGTTGTTGTGGAGCCGGGCTGTCGGTATCCCATACAGTGGTAAAAAGTCCCCTTCTTTTAGCCCTTCATACTAAGTATAGCTGTCCAGATTTGTTGTCTTCAACGTTAGCAGAGGATTCACAGATGGTTTAACTGATCCTCAGTTTCCTTCGTGAAACTGGTTTTTATTTTCAGTTACAGGGTTCTGCTGTACTCCTGGAGCAGGGGCAGGACAGTTACGATATTGAGGGGGGGGAGGGGGGGGTTGGGGAAGGAGACTAGACAGCGAGGTCATCGGTCTCATCGGATTAGGGAAGGATGGGGAAGGAAGTCGGCCGTGCCCTTTCAGTGGAACCATCCCGGCATTTGCCTGGAGCGATTTAGGGAAATCACGGAAAACCTAAATCAGGATGGCCGAACGCGGGATTGAACCGTCGTCCTCCCGAATGCGAGTCCAGTGTCTAACCACTGCGCCACCTCGCTCGGTCTAGTTACGATCTCTTCGTGTTTTCTGGATGTGGGACCCGTGAACAACCCCCCTCCCCCCCCCCCCCCCCCCCCGCCCCTCTCCCGTGCAAAGACCTCTCTTTCGTCCGTCTATTTTTTCAGTTTTTAGATTTGGCCTACTCTTTTAGGCCTTCTACTGTGTGTGGTTTTAGCTACCTATCTTTGTGGTTTGACTTCTGACTGGATTCGCCTACTTGCAGCTGATGCCGCTATTTTCTGCTGATCGGGAAGACGTTGCTCCATGCAATTTTTATGTTTTCGATAAGCTGAAAGAATATCTGAACAGAAGCAGATATTCCAGCTATAAAGACGTTCACACAGCGTTCTAGAATGGTTCCTTGACCAAGGAGTGGATTTCTGTCATCGGCTAATTCAAGGATCGGTAGAACATTCCGACAGTGGTTTGCAGAGACTTGGTGAC
This sequence comes from Schistocerca serialis cubense, assembly GCF_023864345.2. Classification (NCBI taxonomy): domain Eukaryota; kingdom Metazoa; phylum Arthropoda; class Insecta; order Orthoptera; family Acrididae; genus Schistocerca; species Schistocerca serialis. Next base: position 912,908,636 of record NC_064639.1, read on the forward strand.
AGTGTTGAGAAACACTACCACGTACGTCGCTTTCAAGTGTAGCTCAGCATTCAAAAAATGTTTCTTGTTGCACCATAATAACGGGTAACTTCTTGAAATCCCCCTCGTAGAAGGAAGGGCAACACATGGTCACACAGAATGCCGAAATGAGCATCCTGGTTCATGTCGACGTTAACCTGAAAGACGCGGCTCAAGCCATGCTACGGAAAGAAAACAGAAACACCGCCGAGCCACCTCCACCCTAAAGTACACCCTCGATATATTGCAGCTTACGGGGCTCAGTGGCCTGATGCAGCGTCATTTGAAAAGAGTCAAAGTAGCGACTCTTGCGGTTACTACGTACACCTTCAGCTTGAGCCCAGCTGCTGTGTTTGGCCCGTTGTATACATGCAGCTTTGTGCCGCTGCGAGCAATGACCTTCCGTGAGATACCCGACTCCAGGTGCCCAATGCATGCGTTTCGCATTGCAATGTTCATTTGGAAAATGGGAAAGATGGACCTGCATTAAATGACAGCAGCAGTACGTCTCGAATTAGAAACCTGTTTTCATTGACAAGGCCTCATTATAGTCACCTTTTCTGTCACTTGGAATATCTTTACGACCACTGTTACAACGTCGTTAATAATAACGAGATTCAGAATCTGCTGAGGAAGCAGAGAACGCGCAAATGACAAGCCAGGGTTAGTAGAGATTCGTGCATCTGTGAAAATATCTGCAAGAAAAGTTTTGCATCACCTCGGATCCGGGAGTTCCGGAACCTGTGCAGAAAATAAGATCAGAGATCAACATAAACATCATTTCCGCCCTTTTTATTGTTCATCAGAACCACACATTGCATGTTGTACCACCATACAGCGAGAATTTCAGTAGTGGTGCCCGCATCTCGTGGTCGTGCGGTAGCGTTCTCGCTTACCACGCCCGGGTTCCCGGGTTCGATTCCCGGCGGGGTCAGGGATTTTCTCTGCCTCGTGATGGCTGGGTGTTGTGTGATGTCCTTAGGTTAGTTAGGTTTAAGTAGTTCTAAGTTCTAGGGGACTGATGACCACAGATGTTAAGTCCCATAGTGCTCAGAGCCATTTGAACCATTTTTTTTCAGTAGTGGTGGTCCAGATTGCTGTACACACCGGTAGCTCTAATACCCAGTAGGGCGTCCTCTCGCGTTGATATGCATGTCTGTCGTCGTCGTGTCATACTATCCACAATTTCATTAAGGCACCGTTGGTTCAGTGTGTCCCACTCCTCAACAGCGATTCGGCGTAGATCCCTCAGAGTGATTGATGGGTCACGTCGTCCGTAAACAACCATTTTCAATCTATCCCAGGCATGTTCGATAGGGAGATGGAGAACATACTGACCACTCTAATAGAGCGATGTCGTTATCCTGAAGGAAGGCATTCATAAGATATGTACGATGGGGGCGCGAATTGTCCTCCATGAAGATGAGTGCCTCGCCAATATGCTGCAGATATGGTTGCACTATCGGTCGGAGGATGGAATTCACGTATCGTACAGACGTTACGGCGCCTTCCATGACCACCAGCGGCGTACATTGGCCCCACATAATGCCACTCCAAAACAGCAGGGAACCTCCACCTTGCTGCACTCGCTGGACAGTGTGTGTCTAAAGCGTTCAGTCTGACCGTGTTGCCTCCAGACCAGTCTCCGACGATTGTCTCATCTATGAAAAGAACGTGATGCCAATCCTGAGCGGTCCATTCGGCATGTTGTTGGGCCCGTGCTGCGTGGTTGCAAAGATGGACCTCGCTATGGACGTCGGGAGTGAAGTTGCGCATCATGCAGCCTACTGCGCACAGTTTGAGTCGTCACACGACCTCCTGTGGCTCCACGAAAAGCACTATTCAACATGGTGGCGTTGGTTTCAGGGTCACTCCGAGCCATAATTCGGAGATAGCGATCACACACTACAGCAGTAGCCCTTGGGCGGCCTAAGCGAGGCATGTCATCGACAGTTCCTGTCTCTCTGTATCTCCTCCATGTCAGAACAACATCGCTTTGGTTCTTTCCGAGACGCCTAGACACTTCCCTTGTTGAGAGCCCTTCCTGGCACAAAGTAACAATGAGGACTCTATCGATCAAACCGCGATATTGACCGTCTCGGCATGGTTAACTACAGACAACACGAGCCGTGCACCTCCTCCCTGGTGGAATGACTGGGACTGATCGGCCGTCGGACCTCCTCCGTCTAATGGGCGTTTTCATGCATGGTTGTTTACATCTTTGGGCGGGTTTAGTGACATCTTTGAAGAGTCAAAGGGACTCTGTCTGTGATAAAATATCCACAATCAACGCCTATCTTCAGGAGTCCTGGGAACCGGGGTGATGCAAAACTTTTTTTGATGTGTGTGTATCATATGCATACGACTGCTATCGTTGTCATACCTTAGTAAAAGATCTGACAGAGAACCGGAAAAGAAATCTAATCCTATATAAAATCGCTAAGTGAATCTAAGGCTTCCATCCAGTCACTTGTTGATCAGTCTGGTGTGGCGTTTGAAGATAGCAAAACGGAAGCAGAAGTTTCAAATTTAACTTTCAAGAAATCGTTCACGCAGGAGAATCGTACAGACGTACAATCGTTTGACCATATAACAGATTTCCATATGAACGACATAATAATAAGCACCCCTGGCGTAGAGAACAACTGGAAGAGGTCCAGATAGAATCCCAATTCGGCTTTCCAAAGAGTAATCTATGGCAGTGGACCTTACGTAGCTTGCGTTTATCGCCAATCTCTCGCCCAGCGAAAGTCCCATCGCAGGTGACTCCTGTGTATAAGAAGAGCAAACGAGCGGACCCGAAAGCTTATAGACCAATATTCCTAACATAGGTTTGCTGCAGAATCCGTGAACATATCTGTTCCAATGTAATAAATTTTCTTGATATCGAGAAGCCTATATCTACGAATCAGCACGGTTTTAGAAAGCATCCCCCGTGCAAAATTCAGTTTGCCCTTTTCTTACATGATATACTGTGAACTATGGGAGGAGGGCATATTTCTAGATTTCCGAAAAGTGTTATACACTTTGCCCCATTGCAGGCTGTTAAAGAAGGTACGAGCATAGGAAATAGGTTCACAGATATGTGATTGACTCTAAGACTTAAGTTGTAGAACCCAATATTTGTCCTCGATGGCGAGTGTTCATCAGAGACAACGGTATCGTCAGGAGTGGCCCAGGGGAGTTTGATAGGACGGCTGTTATTTGCTGTATACAAGAATGAGTTGGCAGACAGGGAGAGCAACAATCTGCGGTAATTTTCCGATGATGTCGAGTACGGTAAGGTGTCGAAGTTAAGTGACTGTAGGAGGATACAAGATGACTTAGACAAAATTTCTAGTTTGTGATGAATGACAGCTAGTTCTCAATGTGAAAAAATGTAAGTTAGTGCGTATGAGTAGGAGAAACAAACCTGTAATGTTCAGATACAGCATTTGTGATGTCCTGCTTGATACAGTCGTGTTGTTTATATCTAGGCGTGACATTGCAAAGCGATATGAAGTGGGACGAGCTTGTGAGGATTGTGGTAGGAAAGGCAGATGATCGACTTCGATTTATTAGGAGAATTCAAAAAAAGTGTGGTTCTCCTGCAAATGAGACCGCATGTAGGACGCTAGTATGACCTATTCTTGAGTACTGCTAGAGTGTTTGGGATCTGTACAAGGTTAGATTAAAGGAAGAAATCGAAGCAATTCATAGGCGGGCAGCTAGATTTGTTACTGGTAGGTTCGAACAACACGCAAGTGTTACAAGCATGCTTCGGGAACCCAAATGGGAATCCTTGGATGGAGGGCGACAATCTTTTCGAGGAACACTTTTGAGAAAATTTAGAGAATCTGCATTTGAGGCTGACTGCAGAACGATTCTGTTGCTTCCCACACACACTGCGCGTAAGGATCCCGAAGATACGAGAAATTAGGGCTCATGCGGAGGCAAATAGCAGTCGTTTTTTCTCCCTTTTTCTTTTTGCTAGTGGATCGGGAAAGGAAATGGCTAGTAGTGGTACAAGTACCATCCTCCCCGCGCCGTAAGGTGGATTGCGGAGTTTGTGTAGATGTAGATGGTACATCATTTCTTGCGGTTACATTGGGCTGTTTGCATTGGTACAGCAACAAATCAGGCAACTTCATTCACTTCACTACACTGTGTGCCGTTCTATCAAGTGGACCAGTTTTACTGCGCAGATTTCGTACAACCAACTGGCAGTACTCAACGTCATGGCTTGAGTCAGTGGTGGAAGGCCACGGGACTGCTCTGTCGCATTTCTCCTCCATCGATAGCGCTAAAAGGTCGCCAGTAAGAAACATTTTCTCCGGTGAGCATAGCACAGCTGCAGTAGGTGAGACGTAGTTACTTGCACTGTGCATTTTTTCTTGTCAGACGTGTTGAAGGCACAGCATACGTACATTTATTCATCAACGAATGTCATAGCTGCAAATACATGTTCGGCATAAGCAACTCGAAACCCAAACAAAAAACGTCGGGAGAAATGTTGAACAGAAGAATGGACAAGTGTTTCTACTTAGGGGTTCTACCATCAGCATTGCTGCCTGCGAAAAATTATTTTGATTTTGATGAAAAAGATCCATTTCAGGTGCATAAGACAACTGCTTCCTACTTGCCAGTATTGACGTTGCAGTGACTTGTTTGACTTGTGCTTAGAACGCAGCACAATGTGTGCAGGATCCCAGAGAGTGAGTCCGAAGTGACAGCTCACCTATCATAAGCCAGCAACTGATGAAGTGCTGTACGATCAACGTGTCGTTGTGCTAATTGCGACAGTGTTTCAACGCTGGGGTCGTCATCCCACTTTACAAAGACAATGGCGTATGCAAATGCTGTTTTGCTATTTAAATATCCTAAATTGCCCGGCGTTGATGTATAGTCATATATGGCTTTATTATGCTTAAGTCGCTGTCCAACTGTTGCTATTAATATCTCTTAACCAGCGTCCTTCTTTCCCGCGCAATATCAGCACTATACAACAGCAAGAACTTACCATTAAGATATTTTTAAAAATTTAAGATACCTCAAAAGTCTTACATTTAATATATCATATTATATGTGACTCTTAGAGTTAGGTAGGATATCATTTTGTTAGAACATTTACGAAATAAATTACGGTTTAATTGTCCAAAGGTTGCCAAAACATTCAGCCATCAAGTAGCAAGTGCTCCACATTAAACATTCACAAAGTTAGCATTAGATAGCATACCTATTATCTCAATGTATAGTGATGAAATAAAGGGAATACGTTTGTCTAGGTAACATATTTAAGTGTTTAACAGTGCAAGATCACAACTTAACGTAAGTGCGATTTAAGCCATTACAAATATGAAATGCTGTTACATTAATAACCGGTGTAACGTCCAAAATGTTGGCTGCATGCATTGAGTTGTGCAGATGCTGGATGTCAGTTTATGGGATAGAGTTCCATGCCTGTTGCACTTGGTCAGTATGGGGACGGTTTATGCTGACTGAGCGACGCTGGAGTTGTCGTCCGATGATGTCCTATATGTACTCGATTGCAGATGGATATGGTGATCGAGGAAGCCAAGGTAACATGTCGACACATTGTAGAGCTTGTTGGGTATGTAGGCGAGCGTTATCCTGTTGCAAAACACCCTCTGGAATGCTGTTCATGAATGACAGCACAACAGGTCGAATCACCAGACTTCTGCGCAAATTTGCAGCCAGGGTGTCTGGGATAACCAAGAGAGTGCTCCTACTGTTGTATGACATCGCAGTCCTTCACCCAGACCATAATTCCAGGTGTAGGTCCATTGGCTCTAGCACACAGACAAGTTGGTTGTAGGACGTAAACTGATCGCCTCCTAACCAACACGCGGTCATCACTATCAATGAGGCAGAACCAACTTTCATCCAATGAGCTCTCGCTTAACATCACTGAAGTCGCAAAGGCGGTGGTTTGGGTGGAATGTACGCTACAGGGCGTCAGGCTAGGAGCTGTCCTTGAAGTAACAATTTTTAACAGTTCGTTGTGTCACTGTGGAGCCAACCACTGCTCAAGTTGCCATTCACCGAACACTATGGTCTTCCCTCTCGCTGTTGCCACGCGCCTGTCTGACACCCAGTCTTGTTGCGACCGTACATTCTCGTGACCTATGATGCCAGCAGTCATGCACAGTGGCTATACTCCTGCAGTATCGCAGAAGGGACATCCAGCTTCACGTAGCTGTATTACAGGACCTCGTTCAAAAGCAGCGAGGTGTTGATAATGGCGTCTTCATCACCTTAAACTCTTAAAGCGTTGCTGCTTCTGGATCAAGGGATCCCGGGTTCGATTCCTGGCCAGGTTGGGGATTTTCTCTGCCTGGTGACTGGGTGTTTGTGTCATCATCTTCATTCGTGACAGTGGCTCGATTGGGCTGTGTAAAAATTGGACTGTCTAAAGTAAAAATTGGACTGTCTAAAGTAAAAATTGGACTGTCTAAAGTAAAAATTGGACTGTCTAAAGTAAAAATTGGACTGTCTAAAGTAAAAATTGGACTGTCTAAAGTAAAAATTGGACTGTCTAAAGTAAAAATTGGACTGTCTAAAGTAAAAATTGGACTGTCTAAAGTAAAAATTGGACTGTCCAAAGTAAAAATTGGACTGTCCAAAGTAAAAATTGGACTGTCCAAAGTAAAAATTGGACTGTCCAAAGTAAAAATTGGACTGTCCAAAGTAAAAATTGGACTGTCCAAAGTAAAAATTGGACTGTCCAAAGTAAAAATTGGACTGTCCAAAGTTAAAATTGGACTGTCCAAAGTTAAAATTGGATCTTTGAACGAGCGCTGATGACCACGCAGCTGAGCTCCCCACAAACCAAACATCACCACCACCTTAAAGGCATTCTTGTCTAACTCATTGCTGACCAACTCACCACATACAATCTCAGAGGTACTCTCTGCCATTACAGTGGTATACAATGCAAACCTGATTTGCATCCCCTCATAGTGACACTCCTAGCGCCTCTCTCATGCGACTGGCAAGATATCTGAACGGACATCTTTCAGATGTAGAAATACATCTACCAACTTTCATTATGTTGCACAACTTCTTCTTAGTGTTCCAGTGTTTCATCGGTGGAATCAAATTGACATAACTACATAGGCCAGTGTAATGATTAATTCTTCTGGACACAGTGCCGCATCACGATATGAAACACTTAAATTGCAATATGTAAAATTTAAGTTCAGTCCGTATTACAATGGCTTTCCTAGGGCCAAGACTGGTTTTGGCGGACGAAAGGTGCCTCTATTGCAGACGATCGGTATCAATATGTCATCTTTGTGAAAGTTTATTCGCGCTACAACATAACAGGCTAGTCATGGGTAAAGGGAGAGTATAGGAAAGAACCTATTCGTGAACTGTTCAGCTTGCCTGTGATTGGCGACACTCTGCAAATCAACATCGTGGTAGTTTTCTGCTGGCCATGTTCTCTCCCTGGAGTGCACATAAATGCACTGACAGTCCTCCTACGGCTGTTAAGATTGTCATATCCATGACCAGAGAGGCATCTGCCCTGCAATAGCTCCCAGCCAGTCGGACAGGGATGGTCAGAAGGACTCTGAAAGTTAGTAGCCATCATCTCTATTGCTTAATGATTTGTCACCTTTCGTATTTTTCGGTGGCGCATCCAAGACTTGAGCCAGCTCAAGGGCTTTGTGGGACAAGATAGGTTTTCCAGTCACGATAGGGTAACTCAAAGGAGGTATTTGTGTAGTTTCCATGTCCAAAAATGGTAACGCACCGTTGTTCTCAGTTTCCTGAGTGAACTGTGTTGATATGTAGGCTGTTTACACTGAGGTGACAAGTGATGGGATACTCCCTAATATTGTGTCGGACCTTCATTTGCCCATCGTACAGCAGCAACTCTACGTGGCATGGACTCACGTCACTGGAAGTCCTCTGGAGAAATAGTGAGCCATTGTGCCTCTATGGGCCGTCCATAAGAGTTGGAGCGTCAGGAGTTCCTGCACGAGCTGACCTCTCGATTATTTCCCATAAATATTCAATAGAATTTACGTCGGGCAATCTGGGTGGTCAAATCATTGTCTCGAACTGTTCAGAGTGCTCTTCAAACCATTCGTGAACAATTGTGGCCCACTGACATGGCGCATTGTCATCCATAAAAATCCCACCGTTGTTTGGTAACATGAAGTCCATGGATGGCTGCAAATGGCCCCAGAATGGCCAAATGCAACCATTTACAGTCATTGATGGGTTAAGTTGTACCAGAGGACCCAGTATATTCCATAGAAATACAGCCCACACCATTACAGAGCCATCACCGACTTGTACCATGCCTTGTGATGACTTGGGCCCGTGGCTTCGTGAGGCCAGCACCACACTGGAGCCCTATCATTGTCTCTTACCAACTGAAATAAGAACTCATCTGACCAGACAATGGTTCTCCAGTAATCTAGGGTCCAATCAATATGGTTCACGAACCTAGGAGAGGTGCTGTAGGCTGTAGAAAAGGCACTCGCGTCAGTCGTCTGATGACATAATTAATTAACCCCGAATTTAGCCACACTGTCCTAATGGATACGTTCTTCGCTTGTCTGTTAGCATTAGCTATACGCAAACGTCGCTGCTCTCGGTAGTTAAGTGAAGGCCATCGACCACTGCATTGTGTGTGGTGAAAGGTAAAGCCTGAAATTTGATATTCTCGGCACACACTTGACACTGTGAATCTCGCAGTACTGAATTCCCTAACAGCTTCCGAAATGGAATGTCCCATGCATCTAGCTCCAACTACTATTCTGCATTCAGAGTCTAGCAATCCTAATCACTTTGGAAATCCCATTGCCCCTCCATCTAATTGCTCTTAGTATTTTACTGTCAGGTGAAGCACATTGATGACAGATATAAGTGCACCAAACGTACTTCATTTGTGTCGTCCAGGCTCCTGATTTACTGAAGTCGGTTGTATATGAAAGCTTTTTATGTTCATGTCATATGTGATATAAAACGTTTGCGTGTGTAGGTACTGGTTCCACGGTTGCCTCCGTCAACCGTCATCGTCGCGAGTGACGTGAATCCAGCCATGGTGAAGCACGCAAAGGAGCAGAACGCCGTGCCGGCTGTCAAGGCGTACGAGGTGCTGGACGTGATGGACGCCGACGTGACTAAGACGGCCGTGTGGCAGCACGGGCCCTACGGCAAGGTGTTCGGCGTGATGGTGCTGCACTGGGTCCCAGACAACAGGTGAGGCTGCTTCAGTAGGGTAGCAGTGACAGATCGAGCCCAAAGAATGCTGATGTCAGCGCTGATAAGGCAATATTGTTGCGAAAACCCACAGCAAATCTCGTTTCACCTACTATCGATGGCCCTTAAAAATTACATTGTTTCATTGCTTAACAAACCACATGAAACTAACTGTTACAGTTAAAATAGATCATAAGGATATATGATCTACCTTTAATACATTAAGAAATAGTTAAGGGAGACAAGTTTACCACTTCCATTCAAATGGGGATGGGAACAGAAATATGGTACACTAATTGCTGCGAATTATTTTCATACTTCCCAGATGGAAACAGGGGGAAAATCCTTAGGTAATTTTCCATTTCAGTTGTTCCATAGTAAAAATACAGTAGGTTACAGGATTCTGCAAATATTACAACAGAATTGGCGATTTATTTTTGTTGCAGTTGTTAACCATTTTTCATTTGAAGAATCTTCATCCATTATAAGGAATGGCTACACTTCTATTGTTGACAATTTTGAATTTTTTGCTGAAGCACAGTACAAATTGCTCAGACTCGTCTTCAAATACCTATTGAAGCACGATTTTTAAGTGTTTTATTAAACGAGCAAAAGGCTACTAGTGTGGTCAATACGTTATGAAAAACCTCATTGTATCGGTTTGCTGAAATATAAAAAATTTCACGTTTATGTTCATACTAGTAAATTCTCTTTTTAGTAACTGTCGAAGAATCTTAAAAAATTACAGTAACGGATTGAAAAAAGTAATAAATAAAAACTATGGCTTTGGCTATACTGACAGATAAAAAAGTTCTATATGTTGTAAGTAGGCTGTTTAGGTTTTTTTATTGGTAACGCCACCTCTGTGTGAAAGTCACTGGCTGTGCTGTGTGCAGTCTGTGTCTAGTTTACATTGTTGTCTGCCATTGTAGTGTTGGGCAGCGGCAGCTGGATGTGAACAGCGCGTAGTGTTGCGCAGTTGGAGGTGAGCCGCCAGCAGAGGTGGATGTGGGGAGAGAGATGGCGGAGTTTTGTAATTTGTCATGAACTGCTATATATATTATGACTATTAAGGTAAATACATTGTTTGTTCTCTATTAATATCTTTCATTTGCTAACTATCCCTATCAGTAGTTAGTGCCTTCCGTAGTTTGAATCTTTTATTTAGCTGGCAGTAGTGGCGCTCGCTGTATTGCAGTAGTTAGAGTGACCAAGATTTTTGTGAGGTAAGTGATTTCTGAAAGGTATAGTTTAATGTTACTCAGGGCCATTCTTTTGCAGGGATCTTTGAAAGTCAGATTGCGTTGCGCTAAAAATATTGTGTGTCAGTTTAAGCACAGTCTCATGTATAAATTGTTCAAAGGGGACGTTTCAATGTTAACCATGTGACAAATGCTTCCTCATTGTGTGCTATCATTTGCCAAAATCTCGTTCCGATGCCCCAAACAGTTTGCGCTATGAAATATGTTGTAAACATTTCATACTCAGATGCGAGTCATGGGAAGTGAATGTGCTACACAATTTCCATTTTTGAGAGTTTGAAGACAGATCTCCTCCCAAGTCTAAAGAAAAATTCAACATCTTAGCTAAATTTCATTTGCAGCAACATACGTACCAAATGCAAAATCATAGCAACCCATATTTTTCATTACAAACTTTTTCGAATTTCGCGCAGCGTCTTATTTAAACGAGAATATCACAGTAATTATGACCACTAGGGAGATCATGGCCAGTTAAGCATGAAGCTGACATATAAAGCTATATGTAGCGTAAAAATTAATTTGATGAATAGTTTCTGTAAAATCGTCTGAGAAAGACAGCAGAGCTAGTGGAGCATTCATGACCTTTTATTCATACTGCTGCTGCTACAGCTTGATTAGGAGGCTAACCAGGACAGTCTTTGTGCACCCATATACGCGCATAGCTCCACTGGACAGTGCGGAGAGTCAGTATGCAGACTACTGGCCTTCTTTCTGTTTACACTTAGAATGGTGTCCAAAATTAAAGCAGCAGATTGCTATTTATCTATCATGTGTCTAATTAATTCACGATATAATCATACAAACTGTCAACAGATGTCGTTACAATCGTGTTCTGCATGGAAGACAGCATTCCAATCAACGAAAAACCATGCCCACAATGACGTCAGAGCACTTCTCAAGTGGGATTGTGTTTGCAGGAGAGTCCCACATCCACAATAACTCTGTACACAGTCACAGATGGTGCAGTGTGGCACAGAGAAGATGCCTACAAACTTTCGGCTGCGCAGAAGAGTTGCAAACTGATGTGGCCCGACGACTTAATGTGACTTGTTCTGTTGTTTCTCATATGACGCGACAGTGTATAGAAACTGAAACTATATCCCAGAGACGAGGACAGGGTCGACCACGAACGACACCAGAAAGAGTGGACCGTTATTTGGCTGTAAGGGCACAATGGTACGGCCTTACTACTGCACTGCAAATGTCATCTGACATCGCAGCATCCACTGATCGTGTTGTCACGCCAAACAGCGTACAGAAGTCTTTGATAGCGTGCCCTTTACTGCCGGATACCTGCCGTATTTCTATCCCTGACGTGTCTTCACAGAAGGGAATGTCTAGTCTGGAGTCGTCAACATGCCATCTGGACGGTCGAACATTGAGCCGATATTCGTTTCACATAGAAATCCCGATTTTGTCTGGAGAGTGATTCTCAACGAATTCGCACCTCGAGGGCGCGTGGTACACAATTTCGGAACCCTAACATTATGGAAAGAGAACGATATCGAGGAGGATCCCTAATGGTGCGGACAGCAATTATGTTGAGCACTCGAATACCTCTTCATGAAACTGTACGGATGAATCAGCAACATTTAATTGCTGTCAAATACCGTAAGATCTTGGGATCTGATGCACGGTTGTCGCGAGGTGCTGTGGTCCCAGACTTCGTATTGATGGACGATGATGCTCGACCTCATAGAGCACGAGTGGTTGATGTTTTTGTGGAAACAGAAGATATTGAGAGACCTGAGTTTCTCCTGGCGTAAACAATTTTCAAACAACTTACTGGAATTCAGCCAGGTAGTATAAACAGCGACCGCAAATATTTCGGAGGGACCACACCCCGCCATTTTCAAGGGAAACTGCAACGGGCAGGCAATGTACAGGCAAATTTAAAACCTCGATTCTCGGACTAATGCAGGAAAGATAACACACACACACACACACACACACACACACACACACACACACACACACACACACACACACTGAACACCAGTGCCATCAAAGGTGACCAAAGTCAGAGATATCGATAGTGAGACTACGAACTAGCAGGTGAGGTAACGTTGACTCTGTCCCTCTGTTTTTTGACAAGGGAGAGAGCAGGATTCCAAACAGAGCTTAAACAAATACCTCCATCCCTGTTTACAACGTTGCTCGCTAATTTAATCTCAACTGCGTCCTTAATAACACTGTCCCAATAACTGGACGTGCATGCCAATATCTCGGTGTTGTTGTATAACATAGAGTGACCAGTATCCAAGCAATGTTCGGCAATAGCAGATCTACTTGGCTGCTGTAATCGTGTGTGCCGTTTATGCTCAGTACGTCGGTCCTCCACGGTTCTGATAGTCTGACCAATATACGCCATGTCATAGCTACAAGGAATGCGATATACATCCGCCTTACGCAAACCAAGATCATCCTTAACGGAACCCAAAAGCACTCTAATTTTAGAGCTAGTTCGTAGTCTCTCTATCGATATCTCTGCCTTTGGTCACCTTTGGTGGCACTGGTGTTCAGTGTGTTTGTGCCCAACGGTACCGATCGGCCGCCGTGTCATCCTCAGCCCACAGGCGTCACTGGTTGTGGATTCGGAGGGGCATGTGGTGAGCACACTGCTCTCCCGGACGTATGTCAGTTTCAGAGACCGGAGCCGCTACTTCTCAATCAAGTAGCTCCTCAGATTGCCTCACAAAGGCTGAGTGCACCCTGCTTGCCAACAGGGCTCAGCAGACCGGGTGGTCACCCATCCAAGTGCTAGCCCAGCCCGACAGCTCTTAACTTCGGTGATCTGACGGGAACCTGTGTTACCACTGCGGCAAGGCCGTTGGCATTTAAGGAACTATGTTAAATGAAAAACAGCCTGAGAGCTGTCACTGGAAATGTGATAGTACTGACGATTGTTAAAATCATTTAATCTGAGCATGACCAGTTACTTTTGTAAAATACTTTAATAGTCTTTTCAAGAAATTAAGGTTATTACCTTTGGGTTTCAGAAAAACTTTGATCACACTGTCATTAATATTTAATTTGTTCAATTGTGAGCGGTTAACACAAAGCATTATCAAAGTTTCGACTGTTTCAAACTTATCACAAAAAATGTCGGACTAATATTCACTCATGCAAATAAAGTTCTCTTTTAATACAACTCGGAATTTCTCTTAAGAAAAGGAAGGAGCCTATCATGGAAAATATTTGGGCTGAAATATAACAAATATCACAATGAAAAACTGTGTCAATAATATCAGTTCTAAACACTGGTATGCCTGTACAAACTCGTACGATAAACTGGTTAGATCTTACTTTGGGCTGAATTTTCTTAGGTGCTTCGGCGGATAACATTACGTAGCAATAAATGGTACTGGCTCTTCATGGCGTCGATTTACAGTATGCAGCATTGGGCCCACAGCACGTTTTGTTGACAGTTAACATCTTGAAATCTTGTTCTGTGCTCACATAATTCCAAATACTGCCTGTCCATACAAAGTCTTCTTACTGCAGCGTAGCGACGAGCATTTCGACACCATTATAAGCGCACACAAATCTCAGCACAATTCGACTGTAATATGTTTCGAACTATCCTGAACGCTGAATACTTTTACAAGAAATACACGGGCATTTAGTTCATCCCCTATCTTTAAGATCACAATAAATTTAACAAGATTTTCATAGTCAGAGTTCTTTCTCTATTAGTTAACTATCAAATATTAAGTCCTTATTCTTGAGGAGTGGAGCACATTGGAACAGATTAGCACTTAAGTTACGGTCTGTACAGTTTCACAGTTTATGCAGTCTTGCCAAGTGAGTCTGGCAGAATGCCCACAGGCTGGCGAACCGGTTCAGAGTTCCCTTGGCGCCGGCGACGGCGGCGTGCTGTCTGCGGTGCTGGATCCGGAGCAGACTTCCTCTCTTGGCTGGCTTGCCGTGACTGTCGCGGACGGGATCCTAATTACCCTCACCGGGAGGTACACTTCTTCCTGATTGGCTGCCAGTGAGACTGGCGGATGCAGAAATAGGTTCATGGGACGAGCGACCCCTCTCGCTGATTTACACGCTCTCTGTACTATGGTCTGGGGGACGCGAATGCCCTCTGTAGGTCGCGCTGCAAATGGCGGAGTCGGAATGTCTTGTAGTCTTAGGAGCTCAGCTGGCAACCAACCCGGCAGCGGTGTGTTGCCGTGTTGCGTCGGCGGTTGACGGCGTTTGCGATACGCCACATTTTACGTCTGAACGAGAAGCAGTCTAGTAAAGCAATGCAGTGGCTGCCTCTCCAACTATTTCGCGAGCAGTCGCATCCAAAGACATTAATGAAGCCTACCGATCGACACTCTTGCAGATGTTACCCCCTTGACTATTCCAGTCTATCTACGTACAGTACTTTTAAACATTTATTATTAATGTATTGACACATAGATCACTGAATTAAATAACATTTATAAACATATTCACCGCATAAACATTACAGAAAAATACACACAATCCTAACCAAACATTAAAGTAAGAAATCGATAGTCCACTGTCTTGTGATGTTACAAACTGGTCTGAGAATTGTTGCACAGATGTTTCCATTGCAGTCTGTGTTCTCTTTAACTCACCAACTTCAAAAGTCAATTGCTTTATTGTTCCGAGTGTACCTCCATCTGCTTTTTCTAATTATTTATTTCGGAACTTATTCCCGTATGACTGACTTTAGTCTGATCTTCGTGTTCTTGGCTACTTTATCAAAATTCTTTCATGCATATATCCAGAATTTTTGCTAAATGTTCGGGATTGGGTTTCTTTTTGTCGCCTTGTCTCTTATCTCGATCATTTAGCTTCACATCAAGATCTCGCAAAAGATGTTGAAAACTATTCGTCATATTTTCTAATCTGACATTCATGAATGGATCTGTTACTGGAGGTGGTTGTTGAACTGACGTATCTGTGTTTGTCACAATGGCAACTGTAATTTCGAAGTTGCTTCAAATGGTTCAAATGGCGCTGAGCGCTATGGGACTTAACTTCTGAACCGGCCCTGTGGCCGAGCGGTTCTGGGCGCTTTATTCTGGAACCGCGCGACCGCTACGGTCGCAGGTTCTAATCCTGCCTCGGGCATGGATGTATGTGATGTTCTTAGGTTAGTTAGGTTTAAGTAGTTCTAAGTTCTAGGGGACTGATGACCTCAGATGTTAAGTCCCATGGTGCTCAGAGCCATTTGAACCATTATGAACTTAACTTCTGAGGTCATCAGTCCCCCTAGAACTTAGAACTACTTAAACCTAACTAACCTAAGGACATCACACACATCCATGCCCGAGGCAGGATTCGAACCTGCGACCGTAGTGGTCGCACGGTTCCAGACTGTAGCGCCTAGAACTGCTCAGCCACCACTGCCAGCTTGGAAGATGGGTTCCACCATGTTGCCACTTTAGACATTTTCCTGGGGAGTTGTTTCTTCTACATGCCCAATTTCATTCATTTTACCAATGCTCGTTATAACAAAATTAGATATTTATAAACTTAATGTCAACTGCTTTGCAAAAATTGGGGTGCGTAGGAGCATTGCTATTATTGATGAAATTACTCACAGAAAATTCCAGCAAAAACTAGAGAAAAGTTGCGCCGACATTTTAACAACGTGCACAGCAAAAGCGGCCACCTTAGGACCACTACCTTGAGTATACAACAGTTTGTATAAAATTTTTCTTTAAATTTTAAATTGAAATGAAAAATTCCTTACAGATTATCATACGTATACAGTAAAATCTCAGGGTTCGTAAAATTAAAAGGCAAGCTGCAGATCAAAAATGCTCTCACCCGGTATTTTTGCAGGTCGTTTGGATGGCAGCAATCTCATATTTTGATATCTGATCTTTTTCTCTTTAAATCCAAGTACGTTCAGATTGCGGTTTATTATGGTTTCCCTTATTGATTTTTGTTTTTGTCCTCGCATTCGTCTTTATGCCTTCTCATCAGGCTTTGTTTGCAAGACAATACATGTAACAGGAAAAATATTTGAAAAATATGTACATAGAATGCCTCCAGTCATGCGTTGCCAATTTTAATGAAACTTTTCGTTATCGGAAGAATAAGATTTGAGAAAAATATCTGGACATGATAAAAAGTATGCAGTCAATTTAAGAGTTATTTGCCTCGGGAAAAGTACGTCAGAAGTGTATTGGTATGATGCAGTTATCAATGTCACATAAATCACATACAAGTTGAATTACTGTATTTAACGTCGCTTGATTACACTTTACCATAATATTGACATTTGTCATGTATCAGACCCTGGCGGTTATTGTAGTTCTTCATTGTTTAAAAACATTGTTTGACCATGAGTATAATATATTAATTTACATGTAAAAAGTGTGATGACAAGTATATGTTTGGACTTAAAATGTGTGCAGCTTTGACTTTGTATGTAAGCAACATTTAAACGACAAAATGCGATATAGCTTTCGGTTGTTCCGTTCTCCAACAATGGATGCACATACATATGGATTCCTCTGAAACATAAAGAAACTAACATAAGTGATTAATGTGACGAACTAAAGGATGCTACAAATGATTTGCAAAACACCTTTTAAGTATGAAGTTAGCAGTTATCATTCAATAAAAATTACAAATTGAACAGAGCGGTTACACATAGCTCTGTTCAGTAAGAAAACGCAAGAAGTAGTGAATCGCAGAAGAGAAAGACCACGCTTCCTTTTGTTTAAAAAAAAATCAATAAAAAAGGTGAAAAATTACATTCTCTTTATAAGATATGCTTCAATTAGTTAGTTAAACGAGTACATTTATCAGTCAAACTGTCCCTTCATAATGGAAAAGCAGTCAGTGTCAATGACAATCGGATTGAAAATGAGGGAGAATAGTTTCACACGGGGCTACCTGTATCGCTACCTACGATTTTATATTTCATTTGCACTGAGAGTTTAGGGCTAGAAATAAGATCTACTAACTATTAGAGTGCATGTGTACATAAAGACTTCGCTTCATGTTGTTCTTTCATGCAGAGCATGGCGTGCACCAAGTAGCGCTCCCTTATCTCACAGTATACATATTAGATGCTGACTGCGTACCGTGTGTAGAGAGATGCTTGTATTGGCCTCTGGACATATGCAATCGCAGATATGGAGAGTCCCACAGAGAAGTTATCGGAAATTATCCAACCAGTTCTCCATGAGAAGCATAGACAAGATATGTTAAATACTCATCTTAAGCTTGTTAATGGTGAAATGAAATTATGAAACGAATGAAAAGTTCTTTTTAAAGTAAAAGGCAATTAATTTAGCAACAAACCAATGCAGTAGTAATTCTACATTTTATGAGCTGAGCATAAATTCAGGTTGTGCTCATTCCATCAGCTGTTCGAGGACAGGACATCCCTGTCTTTCGAGGTTCTGAATAGACGCATTTTCGAATATTTCTTGAAACTAGGACATCTTCTCACTACCTTTTACATAAACTACGTTGCCTTTATGGTAATATGCCCGATGTGCCGACACCATCTCTTTATATTTCAGTCCCTCATCATCCCACTGTTTTGCATGGTGAAATCTACCTCATATATAAACTACATCATATTCGGAAGGTACTTTCGGTTAACCATTTAACGTTTTTCTGGTGTTAGCACACTTACATAATAATTGTGAACTGACGGTTGTAGAATTCCTCGTTAATACATACCCAACATTGGAGAATGCGATCAATGTGACATTTTTAAACATGAAATGCCCAAACTCATCATAAAACCCCTTTGCACCTGCAATGATGTTTGCATTCTGAGACGCCATCGTAAAATACCTCATATGTTGTGTCAAACCTCAACATTTATGCCACACATTTCTGTGACTGGTGAATAATTCACAAGCCGATCATGAATTAACACCATGTTTGCGGCAGTAACTGAAGGGAAATTTTCTGATGATTCGAATACACTATGTATGTACACAGTTGGTTTACACCAGCCCTCGTATTGCTTTGAAAAGGCCTCACCACTTGGGATGATAAATCCTTAAACTTCTGTGGGCTGAGTGTGCATATGAACCCATCGTACTCGTAGTAGTGAGTAAAACCGTGCATAACTGTCATACAGTAGCCCATACACGTTGTCCTGCCGGTCTAGCTGCCTTGACGTTTGATTTTCTTGCGCGCATAGCCATATAAGTGAGTCAAATTCGTCCATGGTATGACCAGCGACCTAGAGCGTCACACGCTGGAATCTAAGATTTCAGGGCTCCATAATAGAATAATTGCGATCCATCTAACAAACTGCCACCTACAATTCTGCATACACTATGTGATCAAAAGTATCTGGACACCTAGCTGAAAATGGCTCACAAGTTCCTGGCAGCTCCATAATTCTGTAATTCAATATGGTTTTGGCCCACCCTTAGCCTTGATGACAGCTTCCACTCTCACAGGCATACGTTCAATCAGGTGCTGGAAGGTTTGTTGCGGAATGGCAGCCCATTCTTCACCGAGTGCTGCACAGAGGAGAGGTATCATGTCGGTCGGTGAGGCCTGGCACGAAGTTGGCGTTCCAAAACCACCCAAAGGTATTGTGTAGGTTTCAGGTCAGAGCTCTGTGCAGGCCAGCCAATTACAGGGATGTTATTGTCTTGTAGCCACTCCACCTCAGAGTGTGCATTGTGAACAGGTGATCGATCGTGTTGAAAAATGCAGTCGCCATCCCCGAATTGCTCTTTAACAGTGGGAAGCAAGAAGGTGCTTAAAACATCGATGTAGGCCTGTGCTGTGATAGTGCCACACAAAACAATAACGGGAGCAAGCCCTCTCAATGAAAAACACGATCGCACCATAACACCACCACCTCCGAATTTTACTGTTGGCTCTCCACACGCTGGCACATGACATTCACCTAGTAGATAGTGTCGGAAGTCCCATGCGGCTTTTCGCGGATGATGCTGTAGTATACAGAGAAGTTGCAGCATTAGAAAATTGTAGCGAAATGCAGGAAGATCTGCAGCGGATAGGCACTTGGTGCAGGGAGTGGCAACTGACCCTTAACATAGACAAATGTAATGTATTGCGAATACATAGAAAGAAGGATCCTTTATTGTATGATTATATGATAGCGGAACAAACACTGGTAGCAGTTACTTCTGTAAAATATCTGGGAGTATGCGTGCGGAACGATTTGAAGTGGAATGATCATATTAAATTAATTGTTGGTAAGGCGGGTACCAGGTTGAGATTCATTGGGAGAGTGCTTAGAAAATGTGGTCCATCAACAAAGGAGGTGGCTTACAAAACACTCGTTCGGCCTATACTTGAGTATTGCTCATCAGTGTGGGATCCGTACCAGATCGGGTTGACGGAGGAGATAGAGAAGATCCAAAGAAGAGCGGCGCGTTTCGTCACAGGGTTATTTGGTAACCGTGATAGCGTTACGGAGATGTTTAACAAACTGAAGTGGCAGACTCTGCGAGAGAGGCGCTCTGCATCGCGGTGTAGCTTGCTCGCCAGGTTTCGAGAGGGTGCGTTTCTGGATGAGGTATCGAATATATTGCTTCCCCCTACTTATACCTCCCGAGGAGATCACGAATGTAAAATTAGAGAGATTAGAGCGCGCACGGAGGCTTTCAGACAGTCGTTCTTCCCGCGAACCATACGCGACTGGAACAGGAAAGGGAGGTAATGACAGTAGCACGTAAAGTGCCCTCCGCCACACACCGTTGGGTGGCTTGCGGAGTATAAATGTAGATGTAGGTAGATTCGCCATACCCACACCCTGCTATCGGATCGCCACACTGCGTACCGTGATTCGTCATTCCAGACAACGCTGTTCCACTTTTCAGTCGTCCAATGTCTACGCTCCTTACACCAAGCAAGGCGTCGTTTGGCATATACCGGCGTGATGTGTAGCTTATGAGCAGCCGCTCGACCATTAAATCAAGATTCTCACTTCCCGCCTAACTGTCATAGTCCTTGCAGTGGATCCTAATGCAGTTTGGAATTCCTGTGTGATAGTCTGGATAGATGTCTGCTTGTTACACATTACGACCCTCTACAACTGTTTGCGGTCTCTTTGTCAACAGACGAGGTCTGCCTGTACACTTTTGTGCTGTACCTGTCCCTTCACGTTTCCAATTCAATATCAAATCGGAAACAGTCGATCTAGGGATGTTTAGGAGAGTGAAAATCTCGCGTACAGACGTATGACACAAGTGACACCGAATCACCTGACCACGTTCGAAGTCCGTGAGTTCCGCGGAGCGCCCCATGCTGCTCTCACGGTGTCTAATGACTACTGAGATCTCTGATATGGCGTACCTCGCAGTAGATGGCAGCACAATGCACACGATATGAAAAACTTATGTTTTTGGGGGTGTCCGGATACTTTAGATCACATAGTGTATTTCGTGTCTGCGGTTGGGAATTACAGGCGCCGCACATTGCTGCTCTGCAGATATGTGAACCACGACGGTCACCTGAGACAGCATTACACATCGAGAAGGAGTGCAGTATCGCTGCTCCGGCTTGTTACGGCAAACAGGATCACAATCTTGCCACTTGTTCTCAGCTGCACCAACGTAGTAGAATAGATCCATCAAACTTGATTCAGTCTTAGATAATTTCAGATTGCGTTATCCAAGTTTTGAGCCAGTCATTTGTTGAATCAGACTAACTTTAGTCCTTGCCAACTAGTCGCCAACCAATGGAGTGTTAACTATTCGTTGTATCTACTTGTGTTGCCAACAGATCATGTTTTGTCATCACGCTAACATGTTTTACTTTTCCTATTAATTTAGTCAATAAGTTTGTACCATAACTTTTATAAAAGATCAGTCCTGCATTGGTATATTAATCACCCATCAACAATTGACCATTTAATTAATATTATTTCAGCACTCAAGCTCATTTAGATTCTAATGAATGTGATAACCACCGAGTGGGGTAGCGCGGCAGTTAGCACACTGGAATCACATTCGAGAGTACGACGGTTCAACCCACGTCCGGCAAGCTTGATTTAGATTACCCCTGATTCCAGTAAGTCGCTTAAGGCAAATGCCAGGATGGTTCCTTTGAAAGAGCACGGCCAGTTCCCTTCTCCATCCGCCCGTAATCCGAGCATGTGCTACATCTCAGTGACCTCGTTGTCGACGTTACGTTAAACATTAACCTACTCCTTCGCAGAGCAGAGTTTCCAACACATGCAAACTTCTATCTGATAACGTCACATGCTGGCTGTCAACTACAAACACAGTCACAGGGAAATATCAGTTTATCAGATGCATGAGCCAGGTAGTGAAGTGGAAGGCTTACTAGTTAAAGTGATTGCGATCCCGGAGTAAACTCCTAATCGCCAGTAGCCTTTCACAACATAAAAGTCCAGTGTGGTCTTGCACCAATATGGACATCAATAGATCTTGCCCTAATTGTACGATGAGTATTTTCATTATATTCATCAATTTATTTATTTATTGTTCCGTGGGACCAAATTAAGGAGAAGTCTCAATGGTCACGGAACGAGTCAATACATGAAATTATAACACGATATTAGAAACAGATAAAATGAAATATAAAAAAAAAACATATTCAGGTGACAAGTCGTAAGTTTAAATGAAGAAAATCAACAATGTAGTACTGGAATTTGCTTAATTTTTTAGCTCTTCCAGGAGCTCCTCGACAGAATAGAAGGAGTGAGCCATGAGGAAACTCTTCAGTTTAGACTTAAAAGCGTTTGGGCTACTGCTAAGATTTTTGAGTTCTTGTGGTAGCTTATTGAAAATGGATGCAGCAGAATACTGCACTTCTTTCTGCACAAGAGTCACGGAAGTGCATTCTACATGCAGATTTGACTTCTGCCTAGTATTAACTGAGTGAAAGCTGCTAACTCTTGGGAATAGGCTAATATTGCTAACAACAAACGACATTAAAGAAAATATATACTGTGAGGGCAATGTCAGAATTCCCAGATTTTTGAATAGGGGTCGACAAGACGTTCTCGAACTTACACCACATATAGCTCGAACAGCCCGTTTTTGAGCCAAAAATACCCTTTTTGAATCAGAAGAATTACCCCAAAAAATTATACCATACAACATAAGCGTATGAAAATATGCGAAGTAGACTACTTTTCGTGTTGAAGTGTCACTTATTTCAGATACTGTTCTAATGGTAAATAAAGCAGCATTTAGCTTCTGAATAAGATCCTGGACATGGACCTTCCACAACAGCTTACTATCTATCCGAACGCTAGGAACTTGAACTGTTCCGTCTCGCTTATAATATGCCTATTCTGTCGGATCAAAATATCGGTTCTTGTTGAATTGTGAGTTAGAAACTGTAAAAACTGAGTCTTACTGTGATTTAGCATCAAATTATTTTCCACAGGCCACAAACTTATTTCATGAACTACATTATTTGTTACTGTTTCAATATTACACACAAGATCCTTCACTATCAAGCTTGTGCCATCAGCAAACAGAAATATTTTTGTATCACCTGTAATACTAGAATGCATATCATTTATATAAATAAGAAACAGCAGTGGCCCCAGCACCGACCCTTGGGGAACGCCCCACTTAACAGTGCCCCATTGGGACTGAACATCACTACCACTCTCAATATTGCGGAGAATTACCCTCTGCTTTCTGTTCTTAAAGTAAGAATACTCCATAATGGTCCAACTTCTGCAGTAATATTTTGTGGTCAACACAGTCAAAAGCCTTGGTTAAATCAAAGAAAACACCTCACAGAGAAAAGAGAATATAGCATTTTCAGTTGTTAAGCCATTTCTAAAACCAAACTGAACATTTGACAGCAAATTATGTGAATTTAAATGCTCCAGTAACCTTGTATATACAACCCTCTCGATAACTTTAGCAAACACTGATGGCATAGAAATAGGTCTAAAATTGTCAACATTATCAATGTCTCCCTTTTTATAAAGTGGCTTCACTATCGAGTACTCTGATCGGTCAGGGAACCGACCACTCCTAAAGGAAAAGTTACGGATATGGCTGAGAACTGGGCTAACATACATAGAACAACACTTCAGTATTCTGCTAGATACCCCGTCATATCCATGAGAGTTCTTGGTCTTTAGTGATTTAATTATTAACTCAATCTCCCTCTTGTCAGTATCATGGAGGAGCATTTCAGGTAACAGTCTCGGAACACTTTTTTCTAAGAGCGCTATACGATTCCCTGCTGGGACTAGGTTTCTATTTAGTTCACCTGCTATATTCAGAAAGTGATTATTAAATACTGTACATATATGCGACTTATCAGTAACACGGACATTCCCGCTACGCACTGATTCTATATCCTCGACCTGTCTCTGCAGACCAGCAACTTCCTTTACGACTGACCATATGGTTTTAATTTTATCCTGAGACTTAGCTATTCTATCTGCATACCACATACTTTTTGCCTTCCTAATAACATTTTTAAGCACCTTACAATACTGTTTGTAATGGGCTGCTGCATTTAGATGTTGACTGTTTCTAACGTTTTGATATAATTGCCACTTTGTTCTACAAGATATTCTTATCCCTCTAGTCAGCCACCCAGGCTGCCTGTTTCTGCTAGTACCCTGTTTTAAACGTTCTAACGGAAAGCAACTTTCAAAGAGCATGAGAAAAGTCTTGAGAGAAGCATTATATTTATCGTCTGCTGTATCAGAGCTATAAACATCTTGCCACTCTTGTTCCTTTATAAGGTTTACGAAGGTGTCTACAGCAACTGGATCAGCTTTCCTGAACAGCTGATGACTATATTTAACACGTGTTGCAGCACAAAAATCTTTTAAAGTTAAAATTTGTGCATCATGATCTGAAAGGCCATTCACCTTTTTGCTAACAGAATGCCCTTCTAGTAATGAGGGATGAACAAAAATGTTGTCTATGGTTGTTCTACTGTTCCCTTGCACTCTCGTTGGAAAGAATACGGTTTGCATAAGATTATATGAATTAAAGAGGTCTACCAGCATCCTCTTCCTTGCACAATCACTTATACAATTAATATTGAAGTCACCACATATAACTAGCTTTTTGTATTTCCTATAAAGTGAACCAAGAACCTCCTCTAGCTTTAACAAAAATGTTGTGAAATCGGAGTCTGGGGATCCATAAACAACAACAGTTAGAAGTTTAGCTCCGTTAAATTTAACCACACCTGCACAACATTCAAACACCTTTTCAGTGCAGTACTTTGAAACATCAATTGACTCAAATGGGATGCCGTTTTTCACGTACATGGCTACTCCCCCACGCCGCAAAGAGCTCCTCGAAAAGCTGCCAGCCAACCTGTATCCTGGTAAAGGAAGCCTCTAAATTATCTCCTTATTTAAGAAGTACTCAGATATACCAATAATTTCAGAGTCAACATCTATAAGCAGTTCACTAACTTTATCTCTAATACCTTGTATATTTTGATGAAACATACTAATTCCCTCATTACTCGGATACCTAAGCTTTGTCAAAAGTGATTCCTTTGTTAGAGAGACTTCCCTTAAGCAGGAATACCTATCAGCTGACTTCAATCTAAAAAAGGTGCAGCTCTAACATCCACTACTGCAGGAATTTTCCCATGAGTGATCCCACCAACCCCACCTATGCTGTCACCTATAAGCTTTGCCAACCTCCGCTTCCCATACCTGTTGAGGTGCAGGCGATGTCTAGTGAAACCCGTCCTGCTGATAGACTCCACCGACACCACTGAAATGTGACCCATGCTTTCTGTCATCAGCGCACCCCCAAGTCTCATGTTATTACGCCTGACGGCTGTATTAAGATGAGGCAGATCGTGACGCTGAAACAGTTCCACGAAATGCACATTCGTGTTGCCAGTCTAGCTATTTGCATGGTACTAAGGGATTAAATTGCTTCCATATCCGAGTTTTGATTTTTCTGTTAATGTGTCCAACAGAATTAGTTTTCAAATAGGAGTTTTTGTGCAATTACTACCTCGAAATGTGTGTTGCAGATTCGCCTCCATTATCGGTGTGATGATTGTCAGGACACTGATTCATTGCAGTTTGCAGCAATTGTACAAACACCTGTGCAGTTTTGTTCTCTGCCTTCAACTTCACGGGGAGGGCCCATATAAATTTGGAATATGCATCTACGTCCATTAAAACGTGCTTGAAATCTTTATTCAGTTGTGAATATTCCTGCATGTCTACTAGATCAGCCTGCCATAGATCATCCAGTCCTTGTATTATGACATGGCTGTGCATGAATGTTTTGTAGCCTGGTCTGTTCACAAATAACGGTCTCCATAACTACTCGATGATATGTCTTTCCTAAGCTCTGATATTATTGATATGTTTTAATTTGTGTGACCTGTATTCTCCACAACTGCTGATGCTGTGGGTATTTGTTTGTTCCACGATTTCGTTTAGGTCATAGTAATATGTATATAATATGTATTCCAGAGGTAGAATTTTTAATCCTTTAAGCTGAACTTCATTGCCTTTGCCTGCATTGTGTGTAGCTTCTAATGTTAGTTTAGTTATATTCTTGCATTTTATATTCGTCTTTTAGGTGTCTTGGCTTTTCTATGTGCCTTAGTCATATGTAATATTTTACCATGTGCTTTATTCTCTGGGAATACACTTCGGCGTTCGAAGTTTTTAAGAATATTAGTCAATAAACCAGGTGTTCTTTCAAATTCATTATTCCCAACTGGTATTGCATTCTCGGTTAAAAGTATAGTGTGATTACCAAACATATATGGCTTCTTAGTACTGACTCCGAAAGTTGTCTAACTCATCATCACTGGGACTTTTAATGAAATCTGTAATAGCACATTCTTCTTCTTTTTCTTCTTCCTCCTCCTCCTCTTTTCTACCTCCATCCATAGTGTGTGACAATCTTTGCAGATTTTGTTACTGATTTAAACTTTTCTAAGAGACTGACTTGTTTGTGACTGCCCTAATTTTAGCAATCGTAATTTCCACTGAATGTCGTTATGCGCTTCAATAACCTTACACTTTGTCGTTTACATGGTATTGTATGCTAAACTGGTTTTGTGTTAGCATGCAACTTCCATATACTCTGAGACTACTGGTGGTGATGGGATGCATGTTCCATAGCTAATGTCTGAACAAAGCTGAGTATATTCAATAGCTTTGCATTGATTTCTTCAATTTGTTGCTGGGTTCTGGCTACTGTTTCGATAAGATCATCATGTTCCATTAATTTCGTGTTGTCTACATGTACGACCTGTGCTAGCACCCCTAGATGAGTGCACTGTATTTGCATGAGCCTATCCATAGCCCACAGTATACTGATAGTCAGGTATTTTTGTTCTGTCTCTTAAACAGGAACTTGTGGAAGCTCCGTCTATACCGACCATCATTCAGTTTCTTCATTTTATCTGTAACCGGGAAGCCATACTGCAAGTGACTCCCCAAATCCATGCATATGTCAAGGATGACACAAAAAATGTTTTTTTGTTTAATAAAATTATGTGATTCTTCCTGATATTGAAAATATATACCTTATGTACAGTACCTCACCATTGTCGTGTTTAAATGCCTTTCTAAAGCAGGTGCGGAGCACGAATGCCTGTCACACTACTGTCGTACACAAAACATTACCTACAACGTCTTGTTATTTAATTTTGGTGCAGATATTTCCATAACAACTTGTTTGTGTAATATCCTTGAACATGCCGACTGTGCTATGAGCAGGGGTTTATTGCACTCGAGCTTTCTGTTGATACAAGTAGATTACTTGAGTTCAAGTTTTCCAAGTGCTTTTGTGTTGCAAACTATTTGTTGTGAATGTGTATTTCAACTATTTTACATCGTAAAATACGAAAAACGAAGAAGTTTAATTGCGGTCGTAAATTTTGCGGTAGTCAACATAAGTGTATTATTGGAAATCGTAAAAATGAAGAAATTGTTACGCTACAACAAAGTCAGTTTCGTCAAAAACTTCGCCAGGCAGTGCTTCAGAACGCAAGTTGAAACATCTTACCAAAAATGAACAACATGTTGGTGTTGAAAATATAAAAATAACCGTTACATTTTGATTAGTAAGAGCAAGCTTTCAGAATTGTTTTTGTGTGTTGCTAAATATAAACACTGTAATAGTGAAAAGCCCATTATGGTTAGTGATCATATAAGAGAACAGGCTTATCCAGAAAGATCGTAAAGGAATATCAAGTGTGTAAAATAACGAAATGCACAGTGTCATGTAAGATGCACAAAATATAACCAATTGAATATTCGCCTTACTTATTCCATGAGGTGTATTGAGAATATAAAAAAAGAAGTCCCACCAACACCTGTCAAACTCGAAAGATATGATAAGCGTTTGCATAATACCACAACAGAGTGAAGCATCTAAGCAGAGGGCAGCGAAAGAAACTATTTAGATATTAGACAGTCTACTGGTATTCTTGCTGCTTTGGACGGTTCCTGAAGAGAGGCTATGTATCACTGCATGTTATTCTCACAATTGCTTCCGTAGATATATGCAATGTGTTGGATTGTGATTGACAAAACATTGGCAAGGTTGTGCCACTAAGGTAAATGAACAGAAATGTGACAAGAACTTCGACAATTTCAATGGTGGTGTGGAAAGCAAAGAGGCAGTCTCTATTTTTAGTAAGTAAATTGCTAGATGTGGTGCATGCGAGCTAACACCCCAAAGATGTTAGGGCTCACATGCGGCTCGTCTTCGTCGTAGTGTCTTGACTCAAACTCGTCTAGGGGTTGAATCGGACGTGCCGCATTACACGCCCTAAACTAGACACCTGTGGCCTTTTGGTTAAATTGCCTGGCTGATGGCAAGTTTGCGAAATACAAAGTTAAATAACATATAATAACAATAATAATAATAATATTGGGAACTAAATTAACGACCCATAAATGATATAGGCCACACAGTTGCGATTTGGTTAGAATAATGTTTATTCAGAAAGCAGAATAAAATTGAAAGTGGTCGTATTTAGAGATACTGCTACACTCGAGCGCATATCCATTTGACACAGTTCGATCATTCACAATGTAATGCAAGTTAGAGTTCACACCAGGCGCGCGGCTGCTCACCGCTCAGCCTAAGTCCCGCGATACCACACAACGCGAAATTTTCTAAGTCGTTTCATTTCGTAGCTGCCTAAAGACCGACTGTCCACTTTCGCATCTGGTGTCTCCAGCCGTACTGTCCGCTTTCGCGTCTGCACCCGCACTGACCCTCTGCCCGTTCCCGTCCGCGTTTCCCGCGCGCCGAATATCGCTCAACGGACTAGGGCAGTTCTTTCCTGAAGCCGTCCATCTTATTGGCTACAGCTTATTCTACATTATTTTACATTTTAACATATTTAAATAATCAAATCTTGACCCATTGTTAAATTCTTTTACATAAAACCAACAAAATTTCCTTCTTAACTTTGAATGTCGCAGCCAGTAGCCTTGCGCCAAGGTGCTTTCTGATAAATAAATAAAGAACAAAATTAACTATTATGCACTAAACTTAACAATAAATATTCTGTTACCTAATGATTCAATAATGTGTCGTGCTATCGTCGTTCAGTGTGTTTTGTGTGGAGGAAATGATGATCTAATGCTTAACTGAACATAATGATAATTTAAATTTACCATATCTTTTAAACAAATGAAGTTCCAAGAGTTGATATTTACAACATTTGTCATTTTAATTATGTACTTCTGTATGAAATGTCGATCGTTAAGATCGACTAAAGCGTTCAGAGTTTAGCATTCAGGTCTCTGTCACAAAAGTTGTGAATTTCGCTTTAACAGTAAATCCTAAACTCTTATAGATATCATCAATATTCAGGTTTTATTGGGATCACCATGATAATTTATGAAGGATGGTAGATTAAAATAACTGTTGATTAATTCCCTGAATTACTACAGAATTTAATAGTTTCCATAAATGTTTCCCTTTACGGCCTATCTTAGGTCCGCCATATTGAACACTGCTACGTCTCCTTTGCCACAAAAGCCTTCTACTGGGTTTCCCTATGACATACGTTCTCTTTTGCCTCACTCGCACGCTACAGCACTTAGGCATCAATAGACGCCTGTGAGTTTCCCCATCTCGTGATGAAACTGCGCCCTTTGTGGCACGCGGTCCCAGACGACGGAGTTCGTTTCACAATTCCTCTTTCGGCCATAAATGAGAGGGCAATGCTCGGTAACTCACATGCATGATACTACCTTCATGATGGTGACTCGATGGACTTGACTAATGTTCTGGCTGCTAAACCATATGATTAAACTGAAAAAAAAAAAAAAAAACTAGAATGCATAGGACGTGAGCTGAAGAGAACTGGGGAAAGTCAGGAAACTCTGCAAGGACATGACAGGACAAAAACTCTGATGACAAAGCAAATGGTGGACAAGGAAACTTACCGAATCAGAAATAAAAAACCTCATCGAATATTATGCTCTAGCCGTCACGAGAAACAGCGAAAATGTCAGTGAGTTAACAAAAGCAGTTTGGGCAAGTCTGTTTCACAACATATCTATTGATAAGCAACTAGAACATCGCCTCTAGCCAGAAGGAAACATTACATGCTACACGTATTGAAACGTCCCATTTGGAAAATTAGAAATGACTGTGCTGGTAAACCTATTACGTTATTTGATTTTCAAACAGCTGAGCAAAACTGAACGTACTCAGACATTTCGCTCTTTACTTAGTCTGATCAACAGTAAACTGACACACAATATATTTTTTGCGCAACGCAATCTGACTTTCAATAATACCTACAAAAGGATGGCCCTGGCTAACAATGGCCTATATCTTCATGAATCACCTAACAATAACCTATATCTTTCATGAATCACTTACCTCACAAAAATCTTCGTTACTCGAACTACTGTAATACAGCGAGCGCCAATACTACCAGCTAAATAATAGATTCTAACTACTGAAAGCACTAACTATTGATAGGCATAGTTAGCAAATGAAAGATTTTGATAGAGAACAAACAATATAATTACCTTAATAATGTTCAGAAGTCATCATACATATATCAGTTCATAATATCCAGTATTACAGATTTACACTTTCTGATGGACACACGTCCAAGATCGTCCGCTCTCAAAATTCTGCCATCTCTCTCCCCAAATCCTCCACTGTTGGCGGCTCACATCCAACTGCGCAACACTACGCGCTGTTCACATCCAACTGCCCAACACTACAATAGCAAATATTCCAACAATGCAAACCAGCCACAGACTGCACGCAGCACAGTCAGTGATTTTCATACAGAGCGCTACGTGGCGTTACCAACATGAAAACCTAAACAGCCTACTTACAGTATAATAGGTGTGAAGCAAATGGACATAAACACATATATGCACACTCGACCAAAGAAGATGAAAAGGACACTTAGAATCAACAAAATTATGGAGTTGGAATGTTTTGACATGCTATCACTGAGAAGAAAATGGCATCAAATCTTTAGTTTCAATTTACTCTAATTAAAGTTTTTGCATTTGTGGGTATCAGCATCTCATCCAATATTAAAGCTAGAAAAACAAAATTTTACGTAAATAATAATGTAATGCTTGCCTATACGATGAACTGCATTATTCAGCAACGTATTAAATATTTTAAGCTGGAGAATGGGATATGCACTTAAATTATTAGGTAAAAAATTGACTTCTAAAAACATTTTCAAAAATACAGGAAACAACAAATTGGTAAATATTCCGTGTTTACTGTTTCAACAGGGTAATGATTAAAAAAAATTGTTTTGACCTATTTTGAGTAGTGTGTAAAAATTACACGTAATTCTTCATGTAAGACAAAAACAAGTGTTCACTGCTTGATATATTTCACAGTTTTTAAATTTCTTCATATAGACTTTTTTATGGTTAAAGTTTCATTATCTATTAAAGTCTTGTGTTATTAAATTTCGAAATACCATTAAACAGTACAGGTCTCGACGTCCAGGTTCCCTTAACAAATTCGTTAGATGGCATGTCAGCCGCAACATGTTCTGGGTAAATGTATTTTACATTCACATTTTCCTGTTTTAATAATAATAATAATAATAATAAGGTTGACTTTATCTCCCCCACCTGCTGAGGAGTCTTGGAATACATATGGCTTAAATAAATGACGTCGACTTTCATATGATGGCCGAAACAAAAATATCTTTGTATCTTGTCTTTGCTCTCCACTATGACATCATCAAATACGAACATATTTTATGGCTTTACTTTCTCTGTTGGTGGAATATCACTGCTTCCACCAAATGTCTGGTAGGCTACTCTGTGCAAAATTTCTTGTAAAAATTGATATTTTTGCTGAAAAGTAGTCTTTGAAAATATATACGTTCGCAACGTACGCCTCATGTTGTGTCAACAGTAAAAATGAAATGGAAATGTCGTGTGGCTAGGGCCTCCCGTCGGGTAGACCGTTCGCCTGGTGCAGGTCTTTCGATTTGACGCCACTTCGGCAACCTGCGCGTCGATGGGGATGAAATAATGATGATTAGGACAACACAACACCCAGTCCCTGAGCGGAGAAAATCTCCGACCCAGCCGGGAATCGAACCCGGGCCCTTAGGATTGACAGTCTGTCACGTCAACAGTGAAAGAACGAGATTCTTCTTTACACAGCCAGAAGGCCCAGAAGTCAAGCAGCGCATTTCTTTGGGAAGTAGTGAAGCATTTTTATTCTCCTCACAGCCTCCAGTGTTATTGGAGGACAAGGTTGGTTACGATAAGACATTTGTGGTGAGTGTATTTCGTCCACTTGGTCATAACCAGCAACTAGGTTCAAATGGCACTGAGCACTATGGGAGTTAACATCTGAGATCATTAGTCCCCTAGAACTTAGAACTACTTAAACCTACCTAACCTGAGGACATCACACACATCCATGTCCGAGGCAGGATTCGAACCTGCGACCATAGCGGTCACGCGGTTCCAGACTGAAGTGCCTAGAACTGCTCGGCCACACTGGCCGACCAGCATCTACGTGGTTACATTAGTATGCAAGAGGCCTTATAGAAAAAACACACGTATAGCTGTTTATAAACAAACATATACATATAGATACTAAGATGATATCTGTTCTTTCGGACATGTCCGACAGAACAGATACCATCGGTGACCATGCAGCTCGTTAGAGTGAAATTACAATCAAATGAACACCCTTAGCTGCTTACAGGAGTTGACATACGTCAACGGGGACAGATGTCCGAAAGAACAGATACCATCTTAGTATATTTACAGTTAAAGCTCACCGGCCACTTGACCATCTTCTTCTTCTGTGCGAATGCACAAACAATGCCCGAACTCTTACGGGAATCGGCAACGCGCCGCGAGTAATGAGTATAATGGGCGGGGCCACTACGAATGTAGCGCGGGACAATATGTTGAGAATGTGGGTTTCGCGGGAGGCATGCCAGAGATAAATCCCTACAGTCGCGCTATCCTGTGTGTCCTCGGTGGCTCAGATGGATAGAGGGTCTGCCATGTAAGCAGGAGATCCCGGATTCGAGTCCCGGTCAGGGCACACATTTTCATGTGTCCCCGTTGACGTATGTCAACGCCTGTAAGCTGCTAAGGGTGTTCATTTGATTGTAATTTATATACATATAGCTGGGTACAAAACAAACATGGATGCTGTTGGCCCAGTGCTCTCTGTGGGGGCACTCAAAGCCGGGAGCATGACACAACTGTGGCAAGGACGCCGGGTGGCCCTCACTGGTCGCTGGACAAACACTGTGACTTGATGCTCATAAGAAGATGTGCTATCTGTCTCTCTGCTTCCCAGGCTCTGCAGACGTTACCAGAAATTTAGGGATACCGGCACAGAATATCGGAAACAGACGTGCCTATAAGGCGGCTGAAGTATCGCAATATCGTAATCGCAGAATTCGATGGATGTAAGTGGTGGTAAAAGCCACATGTCGGAAATCTGTGTACTATAACACCTGATAACGGTATCAGAATTCCACATACAGATGTGCATATCACTGCTATGTGCTATATCAGTACTCTTTGTGCTGGTTCTCTCACTGTCACTCTACTTGCTTCTCCTGGAATTAAAACAAGCAGCAACTCTAATGACGAAACAGACTTCACCTCGGCCATATTTGCACCGATATTCTTATGCACTGTCGCGGTATACGAGCACCGCCTTGATGTCATTGTATTTTATTTAATGCCTAAGTGTTCTTTCTTTACTAGAAATTTAATTGGTGATTTTGTATCTGTTTCTACACCGCTGCCGTCAGTTTTACAATATTAAACAGTAAATTAATCGTCTAAAATTAACGCCAAAAATTTATATCAACCTGTAAGTGTTTCTTAAATCAGTTTCGGATAATGTTCCGAGTTACAAGAAAATACCTAATACCCAAGGGGAAGTTCTAAGTGTAGGTCTACGTTTCTCTTATAAATGCTGATGAGGTTGAAAGAAATTCAGTCTGAAAATTATAATTAATATCGTCATACAATTGACATTCACTGGTGGATATTTTTGTACATCTGCATCCATATTGTGCAAATCACTGAGTTGCGTGGCAGAGAGTAAGTCCCATTGTAACAGTTTGGTAGCTTGCTCTTCTATTTATGTATGGAGAGCGGGATTAAAGCTTACTTCAGAACCTCTGTGTGCATACACTAATCTTTGTGATCCCTATGGGAGCGATACGTGGAATGTTGTAGCATGATTATTGAAACTTTTAATAGGTTTTACGTCATAATGTCCGTCTGTCTTCAAGCGTCTGGCAGATTTTTTTTTTAGCATCTCTGTGATGTTCACCGGAGGGTCAGACAACTATTCTTTCTGAGTATTTATCCATTCAGTATCCCCTTCGAGTCCTATTTGGTATTAGTCCCATGCAGATGAACAATGTTCTAGGATGGCTCACAAGAGTATTTTAAGCAACTGCTTTTGTAAACTTGATTGCATTTCCCTAGCACTCTGCAATGAACAGCAGTCTGCACTATACATTCCACTAGCAGGCACTCTTTCGTTTCCCCAGTTCTAAAATATCAACATATCCTCTAGGTCTGCTGAGCGCTACATGGAATGTCAGTGCTGTCTGTGGAAAGAAAACCATCAAACTTCGTAGTGGGCGTTAGTCGTCGAACTTAGTTATAAATAGTACTGTATTGACAGCTTAGCCGACTTTCATATGAGTTTTTCTTTTTTACGAGGTAATGGCATTTTAGTTCGTTTCCTTGATTTATGAAAAACCACTGAAGACTGCAGAATGGAACTGTTCTATCAAACCGAAAGAAAATGGACGAGGTTTACAGGTTCTGTTAACAAAATTGGGTTATTCTGAATTTGTGATCCATTATTGTTTTGTAAGGTTGCATTTCGATGTTCTCAGAAAAATATTTATTTCCGCTCAGCTTATTTGCCTAATATAATATTCTCCTCGATGAAGTTGCTAGGAGTTTCAAGTTTTAAGATTTGAGGTACTCTCATATTATGTTGCCTCAACACTTGGGTTCATTGAGGGCGTACCTTCGGGTGCTCACCGGAGTCATTTCCATTTTCTGCCCCCCTAGAACATTTCGAAACAGGTGAAAAAGGTTAAATCAGTCGCCAAAATATCGTGCAGATAAATAGAAACAACGATGCTGAACACCCTCGTACAGAGTTACAGTCGCGCCGAGAAAACCAAAGAAATCACTCAGCTAAATATTTACTGTGAATTTTGATAATTGTTTTACAAAAACACCTTACACTTTGACGTGCAATTTTTGCAGGCGGGCCCTCCATAATATATACAAACTTCTGGCACCGGGTGGTGAAGCGGTGTTTACTCTGAAGGCTTATTGTACGATGTTCGACGTCTACCGATACATGGCAAAGAACTCCCGGTGGAGTAAGTATATGAAGGTAAGGTTGACGTCGCATTCTTTGTCAGTAAAATTTAAGCTACTGATGTCAAACCACTTCCCTTCGTTAGAATGCAAATCCTCTGATTTTCGTGTGGTTAATTGTATTGGCTGACCAGCACAGCACAGCACAGCACAGCACAGCACAGCACAGCACAGCACAGCGGTTCCTAACCCTTTTAGAGTCGCGATCCCTTATACAACGATCTGAGTTGGGTGAACCACTGGCTTTTAAATATAACATACAGCAGACATGCATAAAATTTAATTCCAAGCAAAACGTTTTATAACATTAAATTAACTTAATCCTTAATGATTCAAACCTAAAGTTACTCTACTTACGGCTTAAAAGTTGCACAACATGCGGACCTAGTTGCAATGCTTAAATACAAGTTTTCATTGAAATTACTCACCGCTTCCTTGGAATTCAGTGAGAATGTTGCGCCTGCTTTGCATGGCAAAGAGCCTTGAAGTCAGGAACCACAGATGTTAAATAAAGCCTCAAATCACTTTCAGCACGAAGTCTGTTTCTGTATTTATTTTTTAAATAGGGGTACGAAGAAAGCGACTTTTCGCACAAATATGTGGATGAAAAGGTTAATAAATCCGTTATGCCTTTATTCGCTAACACTCATAACTCATTTAAACTTAACGGAAAACCAATTAATGACAAGACTTATAAATTTTCTGTAACTGAAAATCTGTGGAAATTTAAATAAAACGCTCGTTTTCATTTACGCTAAAATTGATGACTCTTCAGTGACGATGTTTGGTTTGTGGGGCAATCGCAGAGGGTGGGCTTATTGGTAGTTGGGAGCTCCAATGTTAGGCGCGTAATGGGGCCCCTTAGGGATATGGCGGCTAAGGAGGGGAAGAAATCCAGTGTGCACTCCGTGTGCATTCCGGGTGGAGTCATTCCAGATGTGGAAAGGGTCCTTCCGGATGCCATGAAGAGCACAGGGTGCAGCCATCTGCAGGTGGTGGCACACGTCGGCACTAACGACGTATGTCGCTTTGGATCTGAGGAAAGTCTCTCTGGATTCCAGCGGCTATCTGATTGGGTGAAGGCTGCTGGTCTTGCTTACCAGGTGAAGGCAGAGCTCACCATCTGCAGCATCGTTGACAGAACCGACTGCGGACCTTCGGTGCAGAGCCGGGTGGAGGGTGTGAATCAGAGGCTCAGACGGTTTTGCGACCGTGTTGGCTGCAAATTCCTTGACTTGCGCCATAGGGTCGTGGGGTTTCGGGTTCTGCTGAATAGGTCAGGAGTTCACTACACTCAGCTGGCGGCTACACTGGTAGCGGAGGCTGTGTGGCGTGGACTGGGGTTTTTTTTAGGTTAGAAGGCCTCGGGAAAGTACGGGGTGGGCTGCAATCTCAAAGGGTGCATGGCAAATACAGGACGTGCTGGAACAGGGAACATTCGGAATTGTAGTTGTAAATTGTTGTAGTTGTGCTGGGAAAGTCCCTGAGCTTCAAGCTCTAATAGAAAGCATAGAAGCTGAAATCGGTTATAGGTACAGAAAGCTGGCTAAAGCCTGAAATAAGTTCAGCAGAAATTTTTACGAAGTCTCAGACGGTGTTCAGGAAAGATAGATTAGGCAGAATTGGTGGTGGAGTGTTTGTGTCTGTCAGTAGTGGTTTATCTTGTAGTGAAGTCGAAGTAGATACTCCGTGGGAATTGGTATGTGTGGAGGTTATACTTAACAGCCGAACTAAGTTAGTAATTGGCTCCTTATACCGACCGACCCCCAGACTCCGATGATGTAGTTGCTGAACAGTTCAGAGAAAATTTGAGTTTCGTAACAAATAAATACCCCTCTCACACGGTTGTAGTTGGTGGGGACTTCAACCTTCCCTCGATATGTTGGGAAAAATACTTGTTCAAAACCGGTGGTAGGCAGAAAACAATGTTCCGAGATTGTCCTAAATGCTTTCTCCGAAATTTATTTCGAGTAGTTAGTCCACGAACCCACGCGAATTGTAAATGGTTGCGAGAACTCACTTGACCTCTTAGCCACAAACAATGCAGAGCTAATAGAGAGCATCATGACTGATACAGGGATTAGTGATCACAAGGTCGTTGTAGCTAGGCTCAATACCGTTTCTTCCAAATCCACCAGTCACAAACGCAAAATAATTTTATTTAGAAAAGCGGATAAAGTGTCACTAGAAGCCTTCCTAAGTAACAATCTCCATTTCTTCCGATCTGACTATGCAAATGTAGACAAGATGTGCCTCAAATTCAAAGACATAGTAGCAACAGCAATTGGGAGATTCATACCTCATAAACTGGTAAGAGATGGAACGGATCCCCCACGGTACACAAAAAAGGTCCGAACGCTATTGCAAAGGCAACGGAAAAAGCATGCAAATTTCAGAAGAACGCGAAATCCCAGAGATTGGCTAAATTTTACAGACGCGCAAAATTTGGCACGGACTTCAATGCGAGATGCCTTTAATAGGTTCCACAACGAAACGTTGTCTCGAAATTTGGTAGAAAATCCGAAGAAATTCTGGTCGTATGTAAAGTACACAAGCGGCAAGACGCAGTCAGTACCTTCGCTGCGCAGTGCCGATGGTACTGTTACCGACGACTGTGCCGCTAAAGCGACAGTTGACGCTAAATAACGAAAAGTGTGAGGTGATCCACATGAGTTCCAAAAGAAATGCGTTTGAATTCGATTACTCGATAAATAGTGCAATTAGCAAGGCTCTCAATTGAACTAAGTACCTGGGTGTTAAAATTACGAACAACTTCAGTTGGAAAGACCACATAGATAATATTGTGGGGAAGGCGAGCCAAAGGTTGCGTTTCATTGGCAGGACACTTAGAAGATGCAACAAGTCCACTAAAGAGACAGCTTACACTACACTCGTTCGTCCTCTGTTAGAATATTGCTGCGCGGTGTGGGATCCTTACCAGGTGGGATTGACGGAGGACATCGAAAGGGTGCAAAAAAGGGCAGCTCGTTTTGTATTATCACGTAATAGGGGAGAGAGTGTGGCAGATATGATACGCGGGTTGGGATGGAAGTCATTAAAGCAAAGACGTTTTTCGTCGCGGCGAGATCTATTTACGAAATTTCAGTCACCAACTTTCTCTTCCGAATGCGAAAATATTTTGTTGAACCCAACCTACATGGGTAGGAATGATCATCAAAATAAAATAAGAGAAATCAGAGCTCGAACAGAAAGATTTAGGTGATCGTTTTTTCCGCGCGCTGTTCGGGAGTGGAATGGTAGACACATAGTGTGATTGTGGTTCGATGAACCCTCTGCCAAGCACTAAAATGTGAATTGCAGAGTAATCATGTAGATGTAGGTTATAAAGTCCTAATCTTTACAATATCCAATCTAGCCACTGTCGCGAATGATGATGATAACACAAACAGTCCCCGGGCAGAGAAAATCCCAAACCCTGCCGCGCATCGAACCCGGGACCCAGTGATTCAGAGGCAGCACTAGACCATGGGCTGCGAACAGTTGACTCTTCGAGGGAATTGCTAATCCAGTTGTTATTTTTGGACGTAGCAGTTCTCTGAAAGTTTCTCAAAGTCCCTTGAAATGTTCTTTAACTATATTCTTGACATTTTCGTCAAAAGAAAGATAGTTTTCCAGCAGGAAGTCGAGGAGGGTATCAAAGCACTCGGTATGATTCCTGTTGAAGAACGTCTACCAAAAATTGAGTTTTTTAAAGACTGATTCGATAGGGTCTTGCACACTATAAACAATTACCTTTGGCCCCCGGAGAAATAAGTTTAAACTGTTAATTTTTGAGAAAATGTTTGCCAAATAAGCTAAATCTGAAACCAGATTTCATCTTCCATGCACTTTGCTTTGTGAGAAAAACGTGAACTTCCTTCTTTAAGCTCATACAGTCTAGAAAGAGTTTTACCTCGAGTTAGCCACCCGACCTCAGTGTGAGTCAATAAACACTTATAAATGCTTCCTATTTCCTCAAAAAGCACTGCAAGAATGACGGAATCTGTAGCACAAGCCTTAATAAAATTATTTTCACTGCATCGTCCAGCACAGGTTTGAGTCCATCGAGAACGTGTTTAGAAACAAGAGTCTGTCTATGAACGCAATAATGTGTCCAAGAAGCGTTCGGCGCTACCGATTTCACTTTGGCGACAAACCCAGCATACCACACTGTCATAGATTTCGCACCATCTGAACCAATACATACACAGCTAGTCGAGTCTATTGAATTTTCGCGAAAGCATTCGATGTTCATTTACATATATATCATCTCATCGTTCTCTCTTTTAAGGGTCTGCAACATAGTAGCTCCTCTGCTACACTTCCCATCAATATAACGGCCGACACGTAACAAATTGGCGACCTCCGTCGATTCATCAAGTTGAATCCCAAAAGGATTGGCACGAACTGTTTCCAGAATTTCGTTTTCGACATAACTTAACATGCTTTTAATGTGGCGGTTGACCGTATTATCCGATAGTGGTACCATATTGACTTCGTTTGTGAAAGGTTCTCCAAGCATGCACTACACTACATCATTGATACATGCCCGCACTAAACTTAAGATATTGAATGAGATTTTGTAATTTTAACAGTTCTGTAGCTAACGCAATAAGACGCTTCAAGAGCATTTTCATCGTCACCGTTTGTAGCGGATACACAAGTAGTTAAATCATTTTCCACTCGGTAGCTAACCAGATGGCAGTTATAAGAGTCGAGGGGCATGAAAGGGAAGCAGCGGTTGGGAAGGGAGTGAGACAGGGTTGTAGCCTGTCCCCGACGTTATTCAATCTGTAGATTGAGCAAGCAGTAAAGGAAACAAAAGAAAAATTCGGAGTAGGTATTAAAATCCATGGAGAAGAAAGAACTTTGAGGTTCGCCGATGACATTGTAATTCTGTCAGAGACAGCAAAGGACTTGGAAGAGCAGTT
Organism: Schistocerca serialis cubense; assembly: GCF_023864345.2. NCBI lineage: Eukaryota > Metazoa > Arthropoda > Insecta > Orthoptera > Acrididae > Schistocerca > Schistocerca serialis. Next base: position 912,948,862 of record NC_064639.1, read on the forward strand.
GAACGGAATGGACAGTGTCTTGAAAGGAGGATATAAGATGAACATCAACAAAAGCAAAACGAGGATCATGGAATGTAGTCGAGTTAAGTCGGGTGATGCTGAGGGAATTAGATTACAAAACGAGACACTTGATGTAGTGAAGGAGTTTTGCTATTGGGGAGCAAAATAACTGATGATGGTCGAAGTAGAGAGGATATAATATGTAGACTGGCAATGGCAAGGAAAGTGTTTCTGAAGACGAGAAATTTGTTAACATCGACTATAGATTTAAGTGTCAGGAAGTCGTTTCTGAAAGTATTTGTATGGAGTGTAGCCATGTATGGAAGTGAAACATGGACGATAAATACTTTGGACAAGAAGAGAATAGAACCCTTCGAAATGTGGTGCTACGGAAGAATTCTGAAGATTTGATGGGTGGATCACATAACTAATGAGGAGGTATTGAATAGAATTGGGGAGAAGAGAAGTTTGTGGCAAAACTTGACAAGAAGAAGGGATCGGTTGGTAGGACATGTTCTGAGGCATCAAAGGATCACAAATTTAGCGTTGGAGGGCAGCGTGGAGGGTAAAAATAGTAAAGGGGGACCAAGAGATGAATACACTAAGCAGATTCAGAAGAATGTAGGTTGCAGTAAGTACTGGGAGATGAAGAAGCTCGCACAGGATAGAGTAGCATGGAGAGCTGCATCCAACCAGTCTCAGGACTGAAGACAACAACAACAACAACAACAGCTTTTCTTGTAAGAGAAAATGAAAAATTATAAAAAAAATGTTGTTTACGTGGGTGGAGTGATCAGTTTCTAAATGGCTTTTAAGTGGGAAAGGTTCAGACTACTGTTAACAAGCATATCTCTACAAACGGCATTCTGTGGTCACAGACAGTCCTTGTCACTTCTATACGAAAATCCAAACCTAATGCAATTATCACTGCTCTTTTTCGTTACATACAGTTCAGTTTTTTCGGACTGACACGCGTCTCTAGTAGCTGAATCACAAGCTGTCACAGCACTAACTTGCGATTTTGTTAAACCATGTTTCCCTTTAGAACTTCAAGTTTATCCATTTGAATGTGAATGGGAACGATTATGATACACAACTGACGACTTGCTGCACTTGACAAAAGGAAGGAATTAGTGGGCTATTGTTGAAAATCAATGGCCTGACCGCCATGTCAGCGTTCCTCAGCGGGATTGTGGTACTGTTGTTAGTATTGTTAGAACATCAAGAAGCTGGCAGACTAAATTTCCATTGTAGTGAAATCAAATACGTTCCTAACGTTGTTACATAACTGTAAGTCAAGCATTCCCGGTAAATGTTAATTTATTGTGGAAATAATGTGAAAAATTCCCGATGTTACATATGTGTGACAAGGAGAAATACAGAGTTAATTTAATTTTAAAATAATAATAATAATAATAATAATAATAATAATAATAACAGTGCTGCAGACGCTAAGGAAACAGTACTGGGTCTAACTTCGAAACCTGACCTTATGAAAAAGTGTTTTGACGAACACCTTTAAATATTTTACGAACCCCCAGGGGGTTCGTGGACCACAGGCTTGGAAACGATAGCCTAGGGTTATAGATATTTACTGTCATTCTTTGGTGACAAACAGAAGTAGTAATAACTGTAGGAAATCGTTTCTTCGTCTAAATAAAAAAATTTACTTCTCCTTCGTACAACCTGTGCGATGGTGACCGCTGCATGTGTGCCTTTGGTTCGAGAGTTTTTAACAATAATGATAGTGTTCTAGAGTAGTACGGTAGAGAACTAAGATGGTAACGTAGGATAGAAATTCTATTTGCTTCGCTGTAATTTCTTCTGTTGGGTATCACGAGTGGCAACGAATTGTAATGAGAAAAACCAACAGGCCGCAGCATCGAGGGTGTAAGTCCTTTATTCCAGACATCTGGGAGCTGGCTCGGTCCCAGGTAAGTTCAGCGTTGCACATTCACGACACGGTAGATCTCACATAGATGACGGTGTAGATCTCATTGTACGAGTAGAATTCGTCACCGGGTCTGACGGAAGTAATTACGTGTCAAAATATGATCTCTAAGGAAGTCCCTGCCGGAATACGAAACAAACAAAAAAATGTCAATGTAGGAATTATGCTTCGTTTGATCGCCGACGAACTACTAGAGAAGCAACTCGGGCCTGTTCATAGTGGATGAAACCTATCGGTAGAACACTGATGACCTTTTAATCACTATCGCTCGCGACAAACAGGTTAACATTACTGACATCGACAGAAGCCAGCGTGTTGGACGCAGAGGACCTAGTGCCACGAAACACAGGGGTATAATTACATTTGCTTCCTACCGGGAATGAAGGGAAATATTCAGCCAGAAGAGAAAAATCGCGAAGACTGAAACCAATGTCAGGAAAGGTCTCACACACGAAAGAGAAGTTGTTGAAGGTCACCATATCAGAATTTAGTATAAACAGTGTGTGATATGACTGCAGGATCACACTAAAGAAAGTAGAAAGTGAAGGATCAAAAACAAACATATCTCAACTGAAAGACATGAAGTGGAATCTCACAATACACACTAACACTTCCGTCTTTTGTTCATTATATTTTTTGTTTCAAGAACTACTTTAGTTCGTTGTTACTATTTATTTTCTTCGTTTTTTATGTACTCGTATCTTCATGTGTCAGTCTGGTTGCTATAGATATTCTATGCTCGAAATAATTACCTCAATCTACCTTTTTAAAACCAAATTTTTGATTTTTCTCACTGCTATTGTCTAATTAAATTGTTTCAGTGCTCAACAGGTGTAAGTGGCTTCGTTTATCACAACTTGATTTATACTTCCATCTTCTGGCAGCATCGTAGAATTATAGTAATCACTTGTTTCTGAATCTTACAATTAATTGTAGTTAAACGTTTTACTCTGCAATATCCCAATTGCATCTTACGACACACTTAGAGGGGACTCGATTATCCCGTATTGTTGAAACTACTCCGTATCCACTCCTCCTTAGAAATTTGTCTGTCTGTGTGTCTGTCGGTCGGTCCCCGCAGCCTACAGACGATCGTGACAACCCTAACTCTGGTCGATCAAAAATGACTGTAAGCACTAGAGGACTTAACATCTGAGGTCATCAGTTCCGTAGACTAAGAACTACTTAAACCTAACAAACCTAAGGATATCACAAACCTCCATGCCCGAGGCAGGATACGAACCTGCGACCGTAGCAGCCACGTGGTTCCGGACTGAAGCGCCTAGAATCGCTCCGTCACAGCGGCCAGCTAACTCTGGTCGCCCCCTGAAGAGTGTGTACCTCAGCAACTACCGAACTCTGTGTGCCTTCCGTCTGTGACATAATATCTAGTCAAAAGTATCCGAACAGCCCTATGTAATGCGGAACTCATCGGTAGAGGTCACGCGAGGCGGACCCGCCACTGTGAAAGGAGGGAATGGGGGTTACTGTGTTGTCAATAGAGAAGGAGTAGCACCACAGAGCGTCGGGCAGGAGAGCTCAGTGACGTCGGACGTGGAATAGTCATGAGGTGTCACCTGAGTAATAAATCTGGGACATTTCAGCAATTCTGAAGCTGCTAAAGTCTACTGTTGGTGATGTGATTGCGAAGTGGAAACATGAACGAACAACCACAGCTAAACCAGGCAGACGTTAAATACCGAAAGACAGGAGTTTTGAGCATTGCGGAGGGTGACTGTAAAAAATCTGGTGAAAACGACAGTAATCACTTGTCGGCTCTAAAATACTACCATCAGTCCAGCTAACACAGTGACTTACGAATGAAAAAGAGAACTGGACACAATGGTCGAGCAGCTCCACACAAGCCACACACCTCTGAAGTCATTGCCTGAACAATGCTTGAGGTGGCGTAAAGAGCAACGTCACTGTGTACTGGATGGCTGGAAACGAGTGATTCAAAGTAATGTAAAACTCTGTATGCACACCAATCCGATGGAAGGGTGTGGGTTGTCGACGTGTGTGGTGCCAACAGTGAAGTACGAATGAGGTGACGGTTACAGGATTGGGTGTTCCATAATGGTTAGGGCGTGGTTGCCTTATTGCGCTTAAGAAAATTCCAAATGCGGAAGGATATGAACAGAAATTCCTTTCGTGCCTAAATGTAATCCAGATTTAGAAAAGTTATTTCACCTTAAATGAAACTAAAATTAGTCAACTGTTTTGTCGTACCAAATCTGAACTACTGTGATGTAGTTCAAAATGGCACAAATAACTAAAACTACTGATGACGCAAGCTGGGGTGAATGCTTGCGTAAGACAGGTGTGCAAAATTTGCTTATTTGGTCATATCCGTCCTTTCTACATTCAGTTACGTTAGATTCACCTAATAGGTGGCGTAATTTTCACATAACACACTTACTTCATGGGTTCCTTAGTCACTGGTCTTCTCAGTATCTCACCTCACATACCAGATACCTATCATTATTCCACAACTGCAGTACCAGACGAGATACGTCCAGCACGTTGGATATATCTTTACTCACCACTAAATCTTTTTTTATCTTTTTCTTCCTTTGACCCATACATGACATTTCTTGAATTCCATGTTTCATTACTATATATTACTATTATTATTATTATAATTATTATAATTATTTTAATTTGTACTAACTTAGGAAGTTTGGTTACACTGTAGAGAGCAACTGAAGTTCCAAATCTTGCCAGATGAAATAAATGTACAAATAAAAATCTGTATAACTGATGAGTATCATATTGTAGAAGAAATTTAAATGAAACGATTTTGTTATAAAAATTCACTATGTAATTTCATGACAAAAAAATTAAATGCTGTTGTTTTTAAATGAGAATTTCTATGCAACTAGGCAATATACACAATTTTTTCATATACTAGAGTTGTCCAGAAAGTAAGTTCCGATCGGTCGCTAAATGGAAACCACAGTGAAAATCAAACATTTTATTTGCAAGAGTTAGCTGCACTTTCCAGATACTTCCCTACATATTCACTGCTCTGACATAATTTGTTGGAGCGTTATACCGAATTTCCAACACCATTGTCATAGAAGGCAGCCACCTGTGCTTCCCGATAATTCTTGTGCTGGTCTATAGCGCGTAGCCTGCGCCCAAGTGGTTTCTTCGTATCCAGCGTTTCATGATACTCACGACGAGACAATTAGGGCTGTGTTGTGGGTGATCGAACACTTCCCATCGAAAAGGCTGCAGGAGCATCTTCACTGCCCTTGCAGAGTGCGGCTGAGAATTGTCATGAAGGAAGTGCGTGGCAGTTGTGTTAGGCGGGCTGCATTCATTAAGGCGAAGCCTCTCAGCGGGCCCTCCTCCTTGGCAGGAGACAGCCATGTTCTAGGCACCTTTACTCGCTCATAGTGCGCTCAGAAATGAAAAGACCATCTTGATGCAGTCGACGGTCATACTAGAGACACTGCCAAACACATCTGCGCAAAGCTTCAACGGGTTTTCATTGTGGTGTCCATTTCACGACCGATCGGAACTTACTTCCTGGACAAGACTCGTATAACTAAATTACATAAAATTTAAAGTACATGGTGCCTAAACCGTTCACGTTTACTTTCTTCATTTGTTTATTGTGAATGATCACAGGATAAATAATCACTTTCTATATGAGTCATTCAGCAGGTTCTGAGATAAATGCTAGTGTCAGCTAGCTTATTCTGTTACAATGCCTGAAATTTTATAGAGCAATGTACATGAAAAGTTTTATCGGCATAGGATTATCAATGTGTGGTGACCATTCCCTTAAATCTATTTATTTGAAATAATTAGTATAGTGTCATGAGCTGCTGGAAGTTTCTGGGGCCTGACAGATCTGCGCCAGCCCACTTTGTTTCTTGTGTTTTTTCTGCTCTACTGCATGAATTTGTTCTAAAATAATTATCAGTAAAATGTATTATGATTTGTAATTTTAGGATTTCGACAAATACATTACTCCATATCAGAATTCGAAGGATCCTGCCTGTGATCTTCGTAACATGTTGATTGAAGAGGGATTTGAACCAGTGATAGTCAAGGCGGAGCCTCGAACTTACGTATTTCATTCTGATTCTGAAACCAGAGGTGAGTAGCATCTAATGAACGTGTCCTTCCTTGTGAACGTGTTTTAATGTGGGTGCTTTTCTCAAAAGCACTGTTATAATATGGTAGGCAGTGAATTCATGTCGCTTCGTTTATGGTTCGTAAATCTGACAACTGAATGAATCAACAACTCATGTTATAGAAAATTGCTCCACCTTGATGCAACTGGGAAGATGGGATTTAGAAATTGCAATGATGTAAAGGTTACACAGCTGTAGAGTTAACATTTGTAACGGATGTGTTGTAAATTTGCAGTCTGAAGCATTTCGTAAACTGCCAGGATGGAATTGGTAGTTCTGGTTTGGCTTGGAACAACAGCTACAAAAGACATCCACAAAGGCTTCAGTATGAAACGTCAGCGTTATGAATAGAATGCTCTAGTAGAGAACCTAAAAACGGTAGACTTCACATGGTAATATTTCATTCTTGTATTGCTCTCATACCTATCTTGTTCATAGTCTGTGATATAGATCTGCATTACGATATCCACAAGTCTTCTGACAAGAAAAGACTTCTCATAAGAATTTCCCTTCTGTTGTTGGTTCAGGGACCTCGTGCTGGTTGCACAATATCCTCACATTGTGACACTTGAGGAGATATCAAATAAATCAATACACATTAGTATTTGCAGAAAGTGAAAACGACCGCTACTGATTGTGGTTTGAGTAAATGATATTTCAAGTTTTAATAGAAATCCTTGTTAGTGCAAATGGGGTTGTACGTTGTAGAAAGTGGTTTCAGAATCTGATTTAATCTTCTTGAAGCAAAACGTGATGCATCTTTTATTTATATTCATCTGCTTGCCACTTTACTTACAAAAGCAATTATAAATGGTTTGTATCATCTCTGTTTCGTAACCTAGTAGTTACTTACAGTTAATACAGGAACGCTACTATATGCAAGAATCATAAGCACAGCTCAGACAATTGACAGAGAGTTTCAAGACAGTAGATTGGGATGACGTTCATCAGATAGTTACAGCAGCTGAGAAACTTGTTTACATCTTCAATGTAATCCTACAGGGCTTTGTCATCATCAACTCTAAGACATCTAAGAACTAGAATTGGAAAGTAATGAGGAACAACGGTGATAAACATCTGACATCAAAATATCTTCTGCCAGGAATGCGAAGTCGTGCTGAATGTGAGGTATTGATTGTAACAGCCGAAACTAAATTAATAATGTGTACATCCTATAGATGTAAAAGCAGTTCACTGCTAACCAAATAAAAATGCCTGAAATATTAAAGCGAGGTTTGAGAACCACTATAGAGAAAACCAAATTTGTTGCTAACATAAAAACACTAAAATTTATTCAGAAAGAAATTTCTCTAAGCTAAAGAAGTTACGAAAGGGAATTAACGCAAATAGGGTTCAAAAATTAGGAGTCAATGGTAAAATATGTGAAAATATAGAACACATGACCGAAACAATAACAGCCACTTTTTCGTATTTATTCATTTTGAAATGCCCATCAAAGTTTCTTGGGAAGTGAGAAACATGAGATTTCTATACAAGAGACCAGAGGTAAATTGCCCAATGATGATGGGAAATAGCTGCTAGGCGTTGTTCTGCCAGACTTCAGAACCAGCACACAAAACGAAAACTACCGGAATTCAAGGAACCACGAAGACAATAGAGCGTAAATTCAACTCTGCAGTTTATTTCAGAAAGACCCTTTAAAGTCGACAAAACTGAATAATGTTCCAAGACAGAGTTAAAAATTGTGGTCATATAAATTAATATTCGTGGAAAACTGTTGATGTAATGAGAAATGAAGAAACATTACTGTATTAATGGCTTGTGGGAAGAATATTAGATCTTCTGTCGCCTGTAAAACAGATGTGAAAATTTGATTGGTGTAAGTTGCACTAACCGTCTGAAAAACTAGAAATACAGCAGATGACTGGGAAAGGAATAGTAAAAGTACAGCTATCAGCAACCACATTTTATCTCGGTTTGGTAAATTTTCAGTCTTTTTAGATTGATGGTAGTACCTCACGAATGGATTGTTGTGCAATTCATGGTTAAATGTTAGGTCCAGCTCCAGCCCTTCTATTTAGTTTCATTTATTTCAGCAGGAAGAAGTTGCTCTCATGTGAGTATAGTTTAACAAAATGCCTCCTTAAAATCTCATTGTCTCTGAATTTCTTCTATACAAAACACGTTTGAATTTTTGTTAGTGATATTTCTGGCATGAGTTCTGTACAGATTTTTACTTCCAGTACCAGCTGCTCAGATTTCATATCGCATTCGGGAGGACGACGGTTCAGTCCTGCGTCCGGCCATCCTGATGTAGGTTTTCCGTGATTTCCCTAAATCGCTCCAGGCAAATTCCGGGATGGTTCCTTTGAAAGGGCATGGCCGACTTCCTTCCCCATCCTTAGCTAATCTGATGAGACCGATGACCTCGCTGTCTGGTCTCGTCCCCCAACTCAGATAAATCTTTCAACTTCTTCTATATTCCATTATCTTCCCTTGTACTCTCAGGAAACCTCTCAATCTTTACTTTGTCGTATTCTGTAGAGGCTTCCCATTGTAACAAGTGCTTCACTTTCTCTTCCACATTTCTCATTTTATATGAGGGCTGCGGTAACAGTTGAGTACTTTGTTCATTATTTCCTTTCTATAGTTCAGACAGCCATTTATGGGCCTCTCCTGACATTCTCTGACATCAGAGTTCAGTTACGTAATTGCTGTGAGATTTCAAATCAGTTCTGCAAGGAATCTGGTTTTAAATATAATCGTAAGTCCTGGAAAAACAGGCTGGATATCAGAACATTAAGAGCTGTAATTCTCTTGTTTCAGGTGCAGTGAAATCTGTGAACGCGTTCGTCAGTCGCATTCCAGACGACGAAAAGGAATCGTACATTGATGATTTTTTAGAGGACTGCTACAAAGTGAAGATGCTGACAAAAGAAAAGGACGAAAAGTCAGGACAGATAACGGTCTTCTACCATTACATTTCTATGGTAGCTGTGGCGAGAAAACCACAGCATTAAATATTTTTATAAATTTGATACGTAGGTTAATTGTGTAATTTCTTTCACAGTGATCTGTAGTTTTAATACAATAAAGAAGACACAACTTTTCTAGAGGAGGGGTTTACCGTACTTACACTAATTTCAGTATGTTATTACCATACGTACACTAATTACAGTACTTTATTAAAAAAGTAGCATTTTGCCCGTGGCTTCGCCGACGTACAATTCTGCCTCTGCAAAAGTATAAAAGTTGTGAACAATGGTTCGACCTCTTTAGATGTTAAAATGAAAAATAAAACACTTTTAAATTTATAACAGTGTCATTATTTCATCTCATTTCCTCATATTCACTCACATTCCTTCGTTTTATTAACTTTCGTTTGTCGTAGGAGTTCGAAATTAAATGAAAGGTCGAGGTTTGAAAGCAACATTTATTGGAACTTAAACAGTGTGTCAAAAAAATTTACTCATTGTTTTCGCGAAACATTAGTTGAAAGTTCAGTACATAGCGCCTTACTCCTACTACAAAGCAATGTCTTCGATGATTCTCCAGTCCTTCATCTCCCAGCTGTAGCAGCTTTGCGTTTTCATTTGCTAGGGAGGGCACTGACCCACAGTGTGATATTTTTTATCCTGAACCTTGAAAGTTTTTGCAAGCCAACGTTGGTCTAAAACAAATTGCGCTCCAAGTGAAGTTATTTGAAAGCTTGAATTACGCTGATCAGCCAGAACATTATGACCATCGACGTACTATCGATATGCACCCTCCCAGGCTATAGCAGCGTTACTTGGCAAGGAAGGACTGCTAGTCAGACACACACAGTGCATGTAGCCTCTGTGAGTGTGCTCTGTCCTTGAGCGGAATGGGCAAGGTGTATGATGTATGTGAGTTTGACCATGGGCAGATTGTGATGGTCCGGAGGCTCGGCACTAGCATTTAGGAAATCACACCTCTTGTTGGGTGTTTGTGGAGTGCTGTGGTGTCTGCAACACGCAGCGAAACCGAGGTGAAACCACTTCCAGACGTCGTGGGGTTGGGTTGTCACCCTCATTACAGATCGCGGACGTAGGAGGCTGGGCAGGCTGGTAAAACTCGACAGGCTTCGATCTGCGGCGGAACTAACATCAGAATTTTATGCTGGATAGCGTACAAGTGTGTCTGAACACACATTACACCGGACACTCTTAACGATGGGTCTTCTCAGCCAACGACCCATCCCATCCATGTTCCAATGTTAACACCACGACATTGCAAACTACGACTGAAACAAGCGCGTGATTACCGGCATTGGACGTTGGAGCAGTAGCAGAGACTAGCATTGTCTCATAAATCCCGATACCTTCTTCATCATGCCAGTGGGAGGGCACAAATCCGTCATTTTCCAGGTGAACAGCTCCTTGACACCTGTACTCCTGGATGGGGACAAGCTGGCTGTGGCTCCATTATGCTCTGGGGAACATTCACTTGCGCATCCTTGGGTCAAAGGGAGCTGGTGGAAGGCACAGTGACGACCAAGGGGTATCGTACACTGGTTGCATATCACTTTCACCCCTTATTGATGATCATATTTCCCGACGGCAGTAGAATTTTTCAACAAGATAATGCGCCATGTCACAAGGCCAGGAGTGTGATAGTGGTTCGAGGAACAAAGTGACGAGCTGCAGTTGATGCGCTGGCCTCCCAACTCTCCAGATCTGAACCCTATCGAATTCATCCGGGATGTAATTAGATGTGGCGTCAGAGCTTATCGCCTTCCTCCCTGGAATTTAAGGGAATTAGGTGACTTGTGTGTGCAAATGTGGTACTAACTCCCTCCAGCCACTTATCAAGGATTCATTGTTTCCATGCCATGAACATTTATCACTGTTATCCGTGCCAGAAGTAGACATGCCGGCTACCAGGCAGGTGGTCATAGTGTTCCCGCTGATCAGTGGGAATGTCCTTGAATTGTTGAGGAAGTTCTCGTAATCTGATGTAGTCCCAGGCCTGTAAGAGAGAAACAGTTCTGGATTTGCAATGAGTGATGGTAGTGATGGTAGACACTTTACCAGTGAAACGACACTTATCTCGAGATTCTTCTTTATGCAGGATTTCGTATGAAGACAGTACTTACATACTTGATCCATTCCACCAATCACTACACTTCTGTATCAATACAGATGTGTATGAACTCAAACTTTAAGTTCAACAATATTATTTGCAGTATCTATATCATAATATCATGGTTTGTGCAAAATGAGATATGGAGTTTTTGGAGCAGGAAAAGTATCGAAAATATCCAGTTCCTCAGCTGATTGAATCGGAGGTGTCGAAGTTTGTTAGTCATATTTAAATATTATTTACGTTCGTTGCAGAAGTTCACAGGTGTTTGCGAGGAGCCTCCTTAATTAAAGGCTCGAAACAACTCATTTCCTTTTTTAAAGTAACCTGAATTCAATAGCACACCTTCTGACTCACTCAGTCTGATTCTCATACTGACACGCTCGTATTCTCAACGATCATTTTTATATTTTCTGTGTTCTCTCAAATTTTCTTACACAATAATTAGTGTAAATTAAAAATAGACATGATGATAAATATATAACAAAAAATGTAATAAAATTACGTCCAAAAGACGGAGAGGTCCTTTGTCCGAGTTAGACACTGGACTCGCATTCGGGAGGACGACGGTTCAATCCCACGTCCGGCCATCCTGATTTAGGTTTTCCGTGATTTCCCTAAATCACTCCAGGCAAATGCCGGGATGATTCCTCTGAAAGGGCACGGCCGACTTCCTTCCCAATCCTTCCCTAATCCGATGAGATCGATGACCACGCTGTCTGGTCTCCTTCCCCAAACCAACCAACCAACCAACCAACCTTTGTCCGAAGAGCATGAACAGCCACTCCTTGAGAGGCTCAGAAGATGCTGGCAGGAAGTCAAAGCTGGAACAAGACCTAGACACTAAAATTAAATTGGATGTTACCACGCAGTCCATAGAGGCTCAACACGATAAAGAAAAAAAATTACAGTGGATCACGATGTCTAGTAATCGGACGTATTGTATACTACACACGTCATGCAGTTAGGCTGTCCATGAGCTTGGTTATTTGTTTTGGCAAAAATTAGTCTAACCGCAATAGAAACCTTGTGAAAGCTAAGGGAAAATTGGAATTTGGTACTGGTATTCGTTGACTGACTAACCTTTCTCTTCCATTGTATAACTAAATGGTTTAAAGCTAATTCACTGTCATTAAACTTTGAACAGATCCACTACATGCAATTCAAAACCTGTAAGAGATTCCCTTCCAGAATTTGTATAACAAATGAAGAGATGCAGATCAAAGAGGTTGACAATGTTAAATTTCTAGGATCACAGATTGATAGAGCGCCTGAACAGGTCAGTATTCGCAGTGTGAATGACGTCAGATGTGTGAGGTATAGATATAAAAAAAGCTTGCATACTTCGCTTACTTTCATTCTATTACGTCGTGTGGGATCATATTCTGCTGTATCTCGTCAAACCGAGCAAAAATTTTTAGAGAGCAAGCCCCATTTGCAGTGTAAATTCAAGACCATATTATAGAAACCTGTTCAAGGAACTGGTTTTATAACCGTTGCCTCTCAATATATTTATTCTGTAATGAAATTTGTCGCTAGTAAAATGTCCCCATTTCCCAAAAAAAAAAAAAAAAGGTTCAAATGGCTCTGAGCACTATGGGACTCAACTTCTGAGGTTATTAGTCCCCTAGAACTTAGAACTAGTTAAACCTAACTAACCTAAGGACAACACACACATCCATGCTCGAGGCAGGATTCGAACCTGCGACCGTAGTGGTCTCGCGGTTCCAGACTGCAGCGCCTAGAACCGCACGGCCACTTCGGCCGGCTCCTATATCCAGTCAGTGGGTCAATACATAGTATCAGTACGAGGAATAAGGAAAATTTACATAAAGATCTAAAATAATTTATGTTGCTCCAAAAAGGCCTCCAATATTCAGGAACAAACAATTTCAATAAATTGCCAGCAACCATTAAAAACTTGGTTTCAGATAAAGCACAGTTTAAACAGTTTGAAAGACTTTTTGATAGGCAACTCTTTCTATTCTATGGATGAATATCTTAACAGGGATTGTTAGATCAGCTTCAGTAAAAATGTCTGTTAGATTTCGGCTTTGTCAGCACGTGGTCACAACAGTGAAGATTAGGTGCTTTTTGTATACAAATTTATTAAGAGTATAACTACGGATCTTTCTGACAGTGTGTTAATTCTGTAAATATTAGCAGTTCCAGTTTACTGCAATGTATTCAGCTATTTTGATAATCTTGTGACGAACGATCAGAGTAGTTAATGTTATATTCATTTTTTTCTGTTTTTATATTATACTTTCTGGCTTGCTCCACACCCACGAGAATCATCACATTTTTGGATCTGTGGACCGAAAACTGAGTCTAATCTAATCCAATTATTCATGTTGGTACTGAAGTTTCTATGCCATTAGCAACAATCTCTCTAGCGTTAACTTCGCACCATAGCAAAACATTGGCAGATCTTAATTTTATGAGAGCACCGTTATTGACCCCATTTTCTTTTTACCGACCTGCTCACGTGGTCGGGCTTCCAAAAGCGGTCATAGTGTCAAACATTTCAAACAAACTGCCATTTCTCATTATACGTACAGCTTTTACGAACTTTCATTTTTGGAAAAGAAAAGATAGTTCAAATTGCACTGAGCACTATGGGACTTAACATCTGTGGTCGGTAACGCCTGAATAAGACAAGCGTCTGGAGCAGTTGTTAGATCGGTTACTGCTGTAACAATGGCAGGTTATCAAGATTTAAGTGAGTCTGAACATGGTGTTACAGTCGGCGCTCGAGCAATGGGACACAGCATCTCCGACGTAGCGATTAAGTGGGGATTTTCCTGTACGACCATTTCACGAGTGTACTGTGAATATCAGGAATCCGGTAAAACACCAAATCTCTGCTATCACTGCGGCCGGAAAAAGATCCTGCAAGAAACGGACCAACAACGAGTGAAGAGAATCGTTCAATGTGACAGGAGCGCAAACCTTCCGAAAATTTATGCAGATTTCAATGACGAACCATCAGCAAATGTCAGCGTTCATACCATTCAATTAAACTATATCTATATGGGTGATGACTGCACGACACAAAGCGTCGCACCTCGCCTGGGCCCGCCAACACTGACATTGGACTGTTGATGGTTGCAAACATGTTGCCTGGTCGGAACGAGTCTCGTTTCAAATTGTATCGAGCGGATGGAAGTGTAGGGGTATGAAGACAACCTCTTGAATTCATGGACCCTACATGTCAATAGGGGACTTATCATGCTGGTGGAGACTCTGTAATGGTGTAGGGCGTGTGCCGTTGCAGTGATATGCGACCTCTGATTCGTCTAGATACGACTCTGACAGGTGACACGTACGTATACTTTGGCTACGAAAGGTTGTGTTATTAGTAGAGCACAAGCGATTGAGAGAGAGAGAGAGAGAGAGAGAGAGAGAGAGAGAGAGAGGGAGGGAGGGGGGGGGGAAGGGAGAGATGGAGATGGAGAGCGGTAATGTTCGTCTCACAACAGTTTTCGCAAACGTGACATATTTTTGACATTAGACGCAATATCGACGACCGCATGATCGGCTATCGACTTTTGTTAGCTTTAAATACGGATCTCTCACAAGGCGTAATGTACGGGTACCGGAGTTTTGTAGAAAATTTTAGTTATTCTTGGAATGATTTATCATAATTATTGCTGCAATAAACGTTACACAGTGATTTATCGACGGTTTGTGCCTTGATATAAGAGTGCTCTGTCAACAGTGAGTTACTCGTCCCCCTCCCCTCCTCCGCCCCTCTCCTGAGCGTCAGCAAAAATGCCATTTATTTCACTGTCAACTTTCTCCACCAATGTCAACTTTCTCCACCAAGCCATCACAAGCCTTCAATTGATGACCCATCAACAGTCGTTTGTTCAATCCTGCAGTTTTTCATTTGTAATTTTTTCCGCGGAGAAGATTTGAGTCGAAGGCTTTTCTTTTCGACGGCCTGAGTGGCCGAGCGGTTCTAGGCGCTTCAGTCCGGAATCGTGCGACTGCTACGGTCGCAGGTTGGAATCCTGCCTCGGGCATGGATGTGTGTGATGTCCTTAGGTTAGTTAGGTCTAGTAGTTCTAAGTTCTAGGGGACTTATGACCACAGCGCCGTATTCTGCCCGTTTACATGTCTCTGTATTTGAAAAAGCATGCATATACCTGTTTCTTTGGCGCTTCAGCGTGTAATGGATCTAATGGCAACAAATATACCTGACTTCTTTGAGGACGTCGACATCGAAACTGGTATCAGTCACCATGACATGGTTGTGACAACAGTGATTAGTAAAGTACAAAGGACAACAAGCAGAAAGATATATATGGTCAATAAACTAGATAGAAAAATCAGTAGTGTGATATCTCAATGAGGAACTTGAAACTTTCAGCACAGAACGGGAGCATGTAAAGGAACTCTGGCTTAAGTTTAAAATAATAGTTGACCATGCACTGGACTGAGCCGGCCAGGGTGGCTCTAGGCTCTACAGTCTGGAACCGCGTGACCGCTACGGTCGCAGGTTCGAATCCTGCCTCGGGCATGGATGTGTGTGATGTCCTTAGGTTAGTTAGGTTTATGGGTTTAAGTAGTTCTAAGTTCTAGGGGACGGATGACCTCAGATGTTAAGTTGGTTGGTTGGTTGGTTTTGGGGAAGGAGACCAGACAGCGTGGTCATCGGTCTCATCGGATTAGGGAAGGATGGGGAAGGAAGTCGGCCGTGCCCTTTCAGAGGAACCATCCCGGCATTTGCCTGGAGCGATTTAGGGAAATCACGGAAAACCTAAATCAGGATGGCCGGACGCGGGATTGAACCGTCGTCCTCCCGAATGCGAGTCCAGTGTAGATGTTAAGTCCCATAGTGCTCAGAGCCATTAAAAAAAAAAAAAAAACACAAGCCACTGGACTGATATTTACCCAGTAGAACTGTTCATAATGGCAGGAAACCTCCACGGTATACAGTCACTGTAAAGAAACTTCTAAAGAAACAGAGATTGCTGCGTAATAGGTGTAGGGCTGTAGGTAGCAAGATGCTGAATGAAATGCGTTTGGCTGTCAAGAGAGCAACACATGATGCCTTCAATGAGTACCGTAACAGAATATTATCACTGACCTTTCGCAGAACTCAAAGAAATTCTGATTATATGTGAAGGCTGTTAGCGGCACCAATGTTAGTGTCCACTCCCTAGCGAATGAGGAAGAAACGGAAATGGAGAGTAGCAAAGCAAAAGCTGTAATGCTTAATTCCGTTTTCCAATGTTCCTTTACAAAACGAAAATGCAAATGAATTGTCCCAATTTAATCCTCGTACCAGGGAAAAGAGGAATGAAATAAGTGTTAGTGTCAGTGTTAGGGTGTTGAGAAACGGTCTTAATCGTTAAAACTGAACAAAGCTCCAGATCCCGAAGGAATCAGTGTCAGACTGTAAACTGTACTTGCTGCTGAGTTATCCTCTCTTTCAGATATAATCTGTCGCAGATAGCTCTAATAAAAAACCGGGGCCGGTTCTTGAAAAAAGGCACGGGTCACATCCGACTGCAAGAAGAGTAGTAGAGGTGATCCATAAAACTACCGTCCAATATCCTTGACATCGATTCGTTGTAGAATCTTCTAATCTGAACGCGAACTTAATGAGATATTTAGAACAGAATGACTTCCTCAATGCCAACTAGCATGGTTTTCGGAAACATCGATCATGTGAAACCCATCATACTTCTCTCACATGACATACTGAAAGCTTTGGCTCAAGGGAACCAGGTAGACGTAATATTTCTTGATTTCCGTAAAGCATTTGACTCAGTACCACACCTATGCTTATTGTCAAAAGAACGATCATATGGGGTATCAAGTGAAATTTGTGACTGGATTGAGGACATTTTGGTAGGGAGGACACAGCATGTTATCTTGGATGGAGAGTCATCGTCAGACGTAGAAGTAGCTTTGTGTGTGCCCACGGGATGTGCGCTGGGACCCTTGCTGTTCATATTGTATATTAATGACCTTGCAGACAATATTAATAGTAAAATCAGGCTTTTTGCACATGATGCAGTTATCTATAGTGAAGTACTATCTCAAATAAATATTGTCAGGTCTCGATAAAATTTCAGCGTGGTCCTGAGATTGGCAACTTGCTCTCAATGTTCAGAAATGTAAAATTTTGCACTTCACGAAACGAAGAAATGTAGTGTCCTATGACTATAATATCAATGAGTCATTGGTGGAAGCGGCCAACTCATATAAATACTTGGATGTAATACATTTTAGGGGGAATAATCACACAGGTTCAGTCGTGGGTAAAGCCGGTTTATTAGTAAAATACTGGGGAAGGGGAATCAGTCTGTAAAGGAGATTGCTTACAGATCACTCGTGCGACCGGTTCTAGAATATTGCTCAAGTGTGTGGGACCCATACCAGGTAGGACTAACAAGGGATATTGAATGTATACAGAGAAGGGCAGCTTGATCCGTGGAAGAGTGTCTCAGAGATACTGGAGGAACTTAACTGGAAGGCTTCTGAAGATAGACTAAACTATCCCGAAAAAGTCTATCAACAAAGTGTCAAGAACCGGCTTTCCGGCTTTAAATGGCTACTCTAGAAATATACTATAACCCCGTACGTATCGCACACGTAGGGAGCATGAGGTTAAGATTATAAATAATTACTGCACGCACAAAGGCATTCAAACAATCATTCTTCGCCCGCTCGTGAATAGAACAGGAAGAAACCCTAATAACTGGTACAGTGGGACATACACTCTGCCATGCATCTCACGGTGGTTTGCAGAGTATAGACGTAGATGTAGATGTAGGGTAGCTAAGGGCGTTACAGATCTGAGTAAATGGGCGACACTGTAATCGGAATGTAAAAGTACTTGCTTTCATATTGCTAGCAAGAGATTTTGACACACACTGTTTACAATTACCAAGTTTAAGCTTTAAAAGTTATATTCTAATGAATCCATTTAATTTTTGTGGTGATGGTTTCGCATGCCGCGATGATCTTGTCTTGAACTGTCTTTACCAGGTGTGTGGGTCAGTGTGGAAGCCAAGCTGTGTGACTTAAATACCTATAAATCGATATTTCCAGAGCGTGGCAACTATTTCCTGATAAGTATTGGGTTATTTAGAGATTCCGGAGGTATTTTTTTTTCAAACTGAATTTTTTACAACTTATGTCAAAGATTTGGTACGGTTCAAGAACGTTCAAAGTTCTGTACGTTTTCCCAAGTCAAATAAAAAATACAAAATGTCATCATGGACGTGTTATTAGTTCCTTTTCCACCCACTGCTTATTCTTTATCGATCTCTCCAAAAGTCTTGTGTGTTAAAATGCTGCTATCATTTTCAGTCTTATAAACATTGCAGACAATGGTAGGGGTTACATTATACTGTATTAAAAACGTCTGTTTCGGAATAATGCCTTGAGATGCTGGTAGAGCCAAGTGTGACAAAAAAATTTAAATCCTCGCTCACTGGATCAGTTAAAGACACGGAAATACAAGCATTGAGTGAAATATAGAGAGTAGCTACTGTAAGGACCGTAACACTTTTAGAAGGTAAATATAATATTTAAAATACCATACTCAACGTGTTCGTAAAGTTTGTAGTTTATCTTGATATTCTCCTCAGTTTCTGGATTAAAACTGAACCTCTCCACTTCCTTAAAACTGTATTTAGAGGACTATTTCTCCGCAAATCAGCGAAATTCAATGCTTTATTTGGATTTAGAGCGTTACGTACCCACTTCTTAATATGAAATCCTGGAACATCTCGTCTAATCGACCACCTGTTAAATAATAATACACTCTTCAGTGACACTGTGATCACCTGTCAAGAGCCTGAATAACCACCGTTTGCAGCCCGGGCAACAGCGAGACGTGCAGTGAGGTAGTGGGAGGTACCGACAGGGATGTAGAGCCACGCCCACTCCAGCACCGTGGCCAGCTGCGCTAGGTCTCTCGGTTGAGGATCCAAGGCGCGAAAAGCCCAACTGATGTGATCGAAGAGATTCTGGATTGTGTTTAAATCTGAGGAGTTTGGTGACCAAGGGAGTACGGTAGAGTCATCCTGGTGCTCTTCCAGGTGGTGCACGCACACTGCGAGTTGTGTGACAAGTTGCGTTGTCCTACTGGTAGACACCACCTGGACGAGGAAAAACAAACCGCATGTAAGGCTAGAAATAGCCCCCTAGGATAGGTGTATCATTGCAGTTGATACATTGTGGCTTCCAGAATGACGAGATTACCCATGGACCGCCCTCAGGCATAGACCTCTCTGACAATGATTGCGGGGTGTTTGCTTTCTGACGTCTCACGGCTTACCCACCAGTGGCCAACAGTACAATGGAGCGTAAAACGTGATTCGTATGGAAAGGAGTGGACGTCCAGTTGCGATACTGGAATGTATATTGCAGACTTCGTCGTCGATGAACAGCAGTCAGCGTGGGTGCGTGAACCAGGCGCCTGTTGCGGAAGCCCATAAGCATCAACGTTCGCTCAACGGTCGTTGAGGAGACATTGCTGGTAGCCCCTTGATTCATCCGGGCGGACAGCCGCTCAACCGTTGCACGTTTATTCGCCCGTACACATTTCTACAGCCATCTTTCACTTCCGTCATCTGTGGCGCATGATGCTCCGAAGTTGACCCGGCGCCAGGTTTAGATATGGCCATTATTCCAAGCACGGTAGACTCTAACATTAGCGCATTGTCTGCGGGCAGATGCTGGACTCGGCTAAACTAGCGGTAGCTGCAACAATGCAACACTTAATCTGCGATGAAGCAAATCAATGGACATGGAAATGCCGTGTGGCTAGGGCCTCCCGTCGGGTAGACCGTTCGCCTGGTGCAAGTCTTTCGAGTTGACGCCTCTTCAGCGACAACACAACACCCAGTCCCTGAGCGGAGATAATCTCCGACCCAGCCGGGGATCGTACCCGGGCCGTTAGGTATGACATTCCGTCGCGCTGACTACTCGGCTACCAGGGGCGAACACCATCAGAGATTGGACGGTGATAGTGTTCGCACGGATACCCAGTGGATCCCATGATGCGCGCCGCTGAGCCATGCCTTCAGCAGCTCTGACTACGAGCGCCCTCCGCCGCCGCGATACAGGACGGCCTGCGGCAGCTACTCGGCCCAGCCTTCTGCCTTAGTCAGCGTTCGACAGTATGCTCGTGCATTGGTGGCAGCCTCAGACTGCGCGACGCTCTTTTGCAATAGGTGGACTTTCCTGCTCTTTGTTCTTTTGTAAGGTTTCTTTGCAACACTTGGAGAAAGCTACAAGTTAAATGAAACTTCTATTTACTGTATTTATGTATTCGCTAATTAGTTGAGCTCCTATCCAGATTCCTACGACGATAGCTGCCACACTACTCTGTAGCCCACCTGTCTTTACCGCTGTATACCAGGCAGTACAACCGGCCGAGCGGTTCTAGGCGCTACGGTCTGGAACCGCGCGACCGCTACGGACGCAGGTTCGAATCCTGCCTAGGGCATGGATGTGTGTGATGTCCTTACGTTAGTTAGGTTTAAGTAGTTCTAAGTTCTAGGGGACTGATGACCTCAGCAGTTCAGTCTCATAGTGCTCAGAGCCATTTGAACCATTTGAACCAGGCAGTACACAACACAAACTACTTTTAAAAGCGACTTTCTAAAACAGAAACGTCATGCATTATCTTCCTCTACATACAGACAGTTGGCGCTGCTCCTACTTCCTTCATGGAGTTGCGCCGAAATGCTAATCATTTGCACATCCAAACACGCAGTACACTTTAGGCCAGTTTGACGTTGATACCTGCCGTCTCCATGGTGTTGACGATTTAATGGTCAGCAGTGTACATACACTGCCTAACGAAAATTTGAAGCACCCAGAACACAAGGTTGAATTCAAAGTAACTTCGTACACGTACACGTCATCGGTGGGCATGTAAATGATTAGAGTTGCAATTCCCTGTGAGATATCGGACGGCCACCAGAGTGCATTAGTTTTCTTCGTGTTTAGTGTTTTTAACAATCAAGGTCACAAAAAATGACAAATATGTCAACGTGGTAGGATAAAGGATCCTCGCAAGGAAAACAAACACTCTTTGAAATTCTGAAGGTAGGGAGGTTACTATGTAAGGAACAAAGACTCTCTAAAACTAGTTTAGAAACCACAGTGCCACTATGAGTAGAAAGACGTGACAGGCAGGCAGTAGTTGACAGGAGTGAGACACGGCTGTAGGCTATCCCCGAAATTGTACAATCTGTGCAGCGAGCAAGCTGTGAAGGAAAAGGCCAGGATAAATTTGAGAAGAGAATTGAGGTTCAGTGACAAGGCCAGCTCGCACTAAACAGAACTGCAGTGCAGCAGGGCGGCGCGTCACGATGCGACCAAATATTGTTTATACGAAATCGTACGAGACAGAACGCACTACGCGGCGGTGGAACTGCGTGTCGCGGCAGTGCGAGGCAAAGTTGACCAACTGGCCGACTGTGGCGACCCGTGTGGTTTCGCGTTCCGTTATCGCTAGAGCGTTGTAGCAAAGTACTGCGACACTGCGCGTCTTGCAAATAGTTGCTGCTTCGGTGTGCGAAAAGAAAGTTTCTTTAGCTAATTGGCGCCAGACGAGGGAAAAATAATTAATTGTATGTATGAATGGATATCCAGAGGTCTAGGACCTCCAAAATGAACATTGCCACAAAAAGCAATATCTGTAAAAAAAATTTCAAGGAAATGGGAGTAAACAAAATGTGCAAATACTTACAAAAACTTTTTGTTTTTGTTTGGTGAAACGGATCTGGCTCTGAGCACTATGGGACTTAACAGCTGCGGTCATCAGTCCCCTAGAACGTAGAACTACTTAAACCTAACTAACCTAAGGACATCACACACATCCATGCCCGAGGCAGGATTCGAACCTGCGACCGTAGCAGTCGCGCGGTTCCGGACTGAGCGCCTAGACCCGTGAGACCACCGCGGTGAAACAGACCATTAGGTCTTTGCTTTTTATGGCTACTTGCTTTTATTACATTATTTTTACGTCTTATTTTCTCTTCGACGACATCCCCCGTTTACCACGTCGTTTTGCCAGACCAAACTAACCTACGGGCAACTGAAATATTCGTTGAATCTATCCTGCATCTCGAATGCATTATTTACGAAATTGGTTGCTACGTGAGGTAGGTCTCGTAATTGTATCTCTTCAGTCACTTGCCGGCCGAGTTGGCCGAGCGGTTCTAGGCGCTCAGTCCAGAACCGTGCGACTGCTACGGTCGCAGGTTCGAATCATGTGTGTGATGTCCTTAGGTTAGTTAGGTTTAAGAGTTCTAAGTCTAGGGGACTGATGACCACAGATGTTAAGTCCCACAGTGCTGAGAGCCATTTAAACCATTTTTTCTTCAGTCACTTCTTTGTCGAACAGCACTGTATTGTGTGTGAGAAAACTGTGCGAGACAGAGACAGATCTTGCGACAGTAAATCTTAAATTTTTGGCACAATATTCTAAAATGTTTTCTGAAACTCTTCGGGCTCTGTTACGTCTGTAACCCTACACTTTTTTCGATTGGTCATCTGACTGTGTACCACGATGCCTCATCAAATATGTTTTAATGGAAAAGTTAAGTTTCAAACAATCACCTGAAACAGTCGAATTCTCGTTCGTGATAATTATTTAGGGCAAGGTATATTCAAGGTACTTGTTTCCAGTGTTGTTACTAAATATGTACGTGAAAACATTCCAGAGTAGCTTGTCTTTCCAAGGTCAACCTCGTTCACACACACAAATTTACAGTCTTCTTCGTCACATAACAAAGAAATAATTATCACATCCATGTCACTTTCGTCCTTCTTCCTCGGAGACCGCAAAACGACTTACATACAAAATAAAGAATATAAGGTCGCACCGCTGCGTTTAAATTGCGGTGTGCTAGATAGAGCCGTGTCGTGCGGCGCCGCTTTGCTACGGAGCAGTTCCAGTTAGTGCCGCCTTTCTTGAACAGTACTGGATGTTTCGTTTTTGGATTGCAAAATAAGTGAACCTGCGGGCAGTAGAGGTGACATGAAATGGTGACCGCCAGCAGCACGAAAAGCACCTTGAACAATCGGGTTTCTGCCGGTTATTCGCGTCTTTCTTGCACGATATTTCAACTGCGTGATTCGCAGTGTTCTTCAGGTGCTGTATGATACTGAGTCCAGTGTGGAACCAGTCCTCTCCCCCTTGATTTCTGAAGGTCTCTGGACCTCGTTTCGCGTAGCTTGATCAGTCATAATGCCTAGCCTACGTGTAATCTTGGGTTGGGAAGTTCAAACCTCGCGCTTGTTTGTTTGTCTTCTCTTGTTGTCATCCAGTTTTGTGCAACTGCTCTTGCTACTTGCCAAAGTGTTGCTGTTCAAGTAGCGCGTCCGGCCAGCCCCTGGTCGGTAGACAGTGGAACTGGTTGCCCAGGTTGGCGATGAAACTATTCTCTGACCGCTGCGCCAATGTGTAAAATTGGCGAGCAGTCTGTTTAAATCTGTGTCGTAGAAGTGGTACGCCTGCCATCTCATGCACTTCTCTGGTGCTCGGTTCTCACCTTGGGAGATGTAGTGCAAGGTTCAAAAATGTTCAAATGTGTGTCAAATCTTTTGGGACTTAACTGCTAAGGTCATCAGTCCCTAAGCTTACACACTAATTAACCTAAATTATCCTAAGGACAAACACACACACCCATGCCCGAGGGAGGACTCGAACCTTCGCCGGGACCAGCCGCAGTGCAAGGCGTAAAGCTTTATTTTGTACCCACTGTATTGAGTCAATATGTTTATTAGTTGCATTGGCCCACACCACAGCGGTGTATTCTAGAAAGGCCATATAAGGGCCATATAAAATGTTACTCCACAGTGTGTGTGGGTAGAGTCGAAATTGAGTTTAGTAGGGGGTAGAGCGTTTCCATACGCCCCAATGCTTTCTCCCTGACCTCTCTGACGTGCGGTCTCCACGTTATGTGTCCGTCGAAGGTCAAGTCTAGGTGCTCCCCGTTCGCGATCAAGGGATGGGTTCAAATGGCTCTGAGCACTATGGGACTTAACATCTATGGTCATCAGTCCCCTAGAACTTAGAACTACTTAAACCTAACTAACCTAAGGACAGCACATAACACCCAGCCATCACGAGGCAGAGAAAATCCCTGACCCTCAAGGGATGGGGCCTCCCATGATGCGAATCGGTACTAAGTCTGCTGGAAGCTTTTTTCTCGTTATGATTAAATCCTGGCTCTTCGTCAGGTTCATTTGGAGCTGCCACTTGGTGGCCCAAGCTCCAAGCGTGTCGCAAACTAGCTGTAAGCGACGTCTTATAATGTGTACACTTAAACTGCTCGCAAGCAGCACAGTGTCACCGTCACATAACGCCAGATCAACTCTCGGGGTTTTCAGAGTATTGGAGGAGTATACTGTACGGACCCCTCTGATACTCCCGCCCTCATTTTTCACGCTGTCGAGACGCCTCCATCGGCTCTGACGTGGAATGTTCTGTTACTGAGGTACGATTTGAGCAGGGACACATGTAACACCGATACCCCCTGGTCAAGAAGTTTGAACATGAGGTCGTTATGCCACACGCCATCGAAGACCTTCAAGACGTCTAATAATACTGCCCCAAGGTACTCACGACGGCCTGGTGCCCCCATGGCCTGCTATGCCTGTGTTGTGCTAGGCGCTTCGTTTGCGGTCCGCACCGCAGCAGGCGCTCTGTTCGTGGTGTGCGCCAACCAAGTGCAGCTGCCAGTGGTCGGCTTAGCACGACATAGACATAAATACGGGACTCGTTCCACACTGGAATCGGTACTCGTTCCACACTCGAATCAGTATCCGACAAGAAGACTGCGAGTCACGCAGTTGAAATGTCGTCCAACGAAGGCGCGAATAACCGGCAGAAACCCGATTGTTCAATATAACAACGCCTCGCCGGGAAAACCTGAATTACAGCACGAAAAGCGTTTCCGAAAAAGTGACCCGTTAACTTCGAATAAAAATTAATATATTGGGATGTCTTTCTGTGAAACTATCTCTGGTGTGCCCCATTGCATGGAAGAGAAACGTGGACGGTAAGCAGTACAGACAACTGCAGAATAGAAGCCTTTGAAAAATGAAATACGTTGGTACGGAATAATATGGAAGATAGTGTGGATATATCGCGGTACTAATGAAAGGCTATCGAATCGACCTGTAGGCAAATAATCGCTCCCAGTACGAGTAGTCAGCTGGCAGAGCACGAGATGGCGGAGAGCTGTCAGTGCGATGGGCGGCGCACTCACGTCCCTCCGTGGCGGGTCCGCACAGGCAGCGCCGAGATGTTCGAAGAAGACACAATGGCGATTGCAATGATCTTGGTAAAAGTAGATGTAGCACTTACATGGAAACTGGGATAAAGGCCCTGCAAAAATAACACGATAAATCCAAAATCACAGTTATAATTGCGGTGACGAGACGAGCTCATTACTACTGTCAGCATAATTCTACCGTAAGTACTAAGAAGTTACAATTGTTTTTAATCATGATTACATAGCAGAATAGAAATTATTAATAATTCAATCTTTGGACTACCACAGGTGAAAATACTCAACAAGCTACAGGTAGTACAAAGGCGGCAACAGCTATTTAGTTTCTCACCTAATCGTCCCATGTAATGACTACCCACAGTTACTTTAAATGATTATTTGAGTAAACGGTCAGGAATAAATTTTATTACATCGTTGGATGTAAGGTCCGCCAGTTACGCAAAACAACGTTTTTTTCAAAGTTTCCAAACATGTTTCAGCACCTCTGTGTCATCAACAGTGGGTTTCTGTTTTATTTAATCTGTAATGTGAACATTTTTACTAAATGATTACAAAATTACAGAAATATGTAGTTCAAACAACTATTTGTTTCTGTTAGTTAATACCTTTACATTCGGCTCGCATCGTTTTGCAGGACAACTTGTGTATTATGTCGTACTGATAGCTTGTCGCCCGCATCTCGTGGTCGTGCGGTAGCGTTCTCGCTTCCCACGCCCGGGTTCCCGGGTTCAATTCCCGGCGGGGTCAGGGATTTTCTCTGCCTCCTGATGGCTGGGTGTTGTGTGATGTCATTAGGTTAGTTAGGTTTAAGTAGTTCTAAGTTCTAGGGGACTGATGACCATCGATGTTAAGTCCCATAGTGCTCGGAGCCATTTTTGATAGCTTGTCATCTGCAACCAAACGATGTTTCTTGGGAGCCACCCTATAATTTTACGCTTTAAACGTAATTTAGTCTGTCGCGATATTTCCCGCATATATTCGTTTTTACCTACGTTTTCCTGTGGCAAATCCTTTTTTGTGTTGTGAAGTACACGTAAATATAACACATTTTTCAGAAAATTGGTCGTGAAGAGCAATTTACACTTCACCAAAACACACTATAATCGTGGTTGTTGCGTGTCCCAGCCCAGTCAGTATTCATTCGTTCACCAGTGAGTTTGGTGCCAAATTTGAATTTTGATGTATTCTTCAATTTCTCCAGGCGTATTTTATGACGAAATAAATCTCGGATGCACAGCCTGTTTTGAGTGTGCATAGGACACAATATTTCGGCAATCGACCACGTTGCAATTATCAGGTGCGCTGATGTACTGACCGGCGGTGGGCCGGCGCAATGTGTATATAGGACAATCCCCCTCCTGCTCCTCCCTCAGGCGCTTCCTATGAGTCGGTGCGGTCCGCGCCCCGCGCGCGTCCAGGTGCAGCGTCCGTTCTCCCGCCGTCTGGGCGCTGCGTCCTAGGTCTTCTCGTTCAGTCGCTCGGTGACAGTCGTACTGTGCAGTGAACAAAAGGGAGATAAAGATGGTTCTGGCTGTGCCTGTCACCACTGAACCGCTGCGCCGTAAGAACAAGACGGTGCAGTGCTTCAGGTGTCAGGGCCTTAACCACATCGCCGCCTACTGCACCATGCCAGTAAGGTGCAGGAAGTGCGCCGAGGCCCACGACACAAGAACATGCACACTTCTACACACGGACCCACAAATTAGGTGCGCACTGTGTGGCAAAAACCACACGGCGGGTTACCAATGTTGTGAGGTCCACAAACGACACACACAACAGGCAAAGGGCGCAAAGGCCGCCCCCCCCCCCCCACACACACACACAAACAAAACACCACAAACCCATCAAGATACACAAGAAAACAAACCATGGCAACACACACGGACAAGGCCTGGGTAAAACCAAGGCTGGACACACCGAGGGCGACTTATGCGGAAGTGGTTTCTCCTCCGAGGAACCATGAAAGCGTAGCCCAATCATCACAACACCAGACACTATCACGAGAACAACACCGGGAAACACACAGCAACAACGACCAGGTCCACCATGACGGAGGAAGCCCCAGGGAACCCCACACACACTCTCCCCCCCCCCCCCCCCCCCATGGATCAGTTGTTAGGCGTAATGGTGCAGACCATGAACCTCGTCATGGAAATGATGAAGGAATTCAGGGAAGCCCAGAAGCAGAACACACAGATCCTCGTCGCCCTTCAGGCAACAGTCCAGCAGTCGCTCCCCTCTGCGACTTCCTCAGCAGTATCAAAACGCCATCATGAATAGACGACCGAATATCCAAGGCCTGACAGTGTGCGTCTTTAACGCAGACGGCATTGTTAATCAAGAGGTCGAGTTCCGAGAACTCATGAAGGAGTTCTCCATCGACATATGCATGATGGGAGAAACCCACCTAAAACCGGGAGTAAAAGCGACAGTTCCCAACTACATTAGCTACCGTAAAGACAGGCCAACCCAAGGCGGAGGAGTGGCCATATATGTAAAAAGAGGGATCCCCCACCACCAGGTATTCTTACCAGCTACCAACAAAATCGAAGCAGTGGCGGCGGAAGTAACCACTGCCACTGGACCCCTAACAATTGTTGCAGTTTACCGACCCCCACATGACCAGATAGATGAGGGAGACATAGCTGCTCTAGGGCAAATTGAAGGCAAACTCATAATAGGGGGAGACTTCAGTGCCAAACATCCTGATTTGAATTCTAGAGTAACCTCCAGAGCAGGCACGAAACTGCAACAACTAGCGCGCACCCACCACTTCGAAACATGGGGTCCAGTCGAGCCCACACATTTTCCAAAAAATGGAGGCAGGCCCGACGTGATAGATATAGCTCTCACCAGGAGGATCGCAGGGTTCGTGGCCGCAAGGACAATCAACAGAATGTCCTCCGACCACAACCCAGTGATTCTGGAGGTCGATGTGGGAGAATGGGTAGCACTCCCACGGTACCAGACGTCGTACAAACGTACAGACTGGGAGCGATACCAAGAAACTGTCGCCTCTGATATCGCTCGCGCTCCGCCACCTACTGCCGAAACAGTAGAACAAGCGCTACAAGACCTAACAGGCACCATCTTGCAGGCAGCGGAAGAAGCCACCCCTCCACAAAGGGATGGCCCACCGCCGCAAATACAGCTCCCGGAACACTTGCTAGCTCAAAGCAAAAGAGTGGAAGATCACCAGAAATCAGGCCACCAGGAGGCTGCTCAATCGTCTACAGAGAGAACTGAAGGTAGCGCTCAATGAGCACAGAAACCAGCAATGGCAAAATCGCCTCAAAGCTCCCAAAGTAGACGATCATACACTATGGCAAGCGACAAAACAGTTTACAAAACGACGTGCTAGGATGCCGCCACTGCATGGCGAGCGGGGACTGGTCTACAGCCATGCTGGAAAGGCCAACGCCCTCGCCGACTCCTTCGAGAAGCAGTTCCAAGCGGCAGAACCCCAGGATGAAGAGCATGAAGAGGTAGTCAGTCGTCAACTGGCCGTCTTCCTCAATGCCGAGGAGGACCCAGAGGACGAACCCATACTTTTTGCCCCCGAGGACGTGGCAAGAGTAATCAGGTCCCTCCCTACAAAAAAGGCGCCAGGACACGACAGTATCACAAACCAGTTAGTCAAAAAACTCCCACCCACAGCGATCACACACCTCGCGAACGTCCTCAACGAGATTACTCGATCCCGTGTTTTCCCAGCTTGCTGGAAACATGCGGAAGTGGTCGCGATACACAAACCAGGGAAAGACCCTCTATTCCCGCAGCACTACAGGCCGATTATCCGCTTGCCAACTCTCAGCAAGATCTATGAGCGCCTCCTGCTAAGACCCATACAAGAACATATTACCAGAGAGCAAACTCTGCCGGATTTCCAATTTGGATTCCGGCAGAACCACTCTGCCCCACAACAGGTCATGAGAATGGTTGAGGCAGCCACAGAGGGCTTCAACCACAGAGGCTACTGCGGGATAGTGCTACTAGACGTAGCCAAAGCCTTTGATTCAGTATGGCATAGAGGGCTACTCTATAAGTTATACACACAAGGGTTTCCCGGGAGCATAGTTCAGCTGATCAAGAGCTACCTCACGAATAGGACTTTCTCCGTCAAAGTAGAAACTGCCACCTCCACCAGAAGGCGTATTCGTGCTGGGGTGCCACAGGGATCGGTCCTGGGGCCCGTATTGTACAGTTTGTACACTGCGGACACTCCAACGGCCCCCCTGGTGCACACCGCACAGTACGCCGACTATACAGCCTTCTACACGAGAAACGCGAACAAGGACCTGGTCATCCGTAGGCCACAAAAGATTTTAGGTGACACAGAAACTTGGGCACGTCGCTGGCGCATCACCATCAACTCTGAGAAGACGCAGGCGATGCTGATTACCCGCAGGCTCGGAAGGCGCGATCCTCCTCAACGTCCCCCCCTCCACCTTCACCTAAATGGAACCCAACTCCCCTGGCGCAGAACCGCCAAGTACCTTGGCGTAACCTTGGACTCTCGTCTTACGTGGAAACCCCACATAGACGAGGTCCACAAGAAGGCCTGCGCCAGAATGTCCATCCTATATCCTATCCTGAACACAACCAGCTCCCTTCCCTGCCCAGTAGCAGTAAATGTGTACCAGGCCCTGATCCGGCCAGTAATGGAGTATGCGTGCCCTGTCTGGGGATACGCGGCAAAGCAGCACCTGGACAAACTCCAGAGGCTGCAGAACCGCGCCCTCTTGGATTCCCTACAGACGACTTGCACGCCGCAGCCGAAATCCCACTCCTGAGAGAGCGTTTCCAGGATCTGGCAAGGGCCTTCTATGAGGGTTCTTCCAGATCCGGAAACGCGCTCATCCACTCCCTAGGTCGGTATGACATGTCCCGCGATAAGCATAAGCGCCCTATGACGATCTTCGACGATTAAGTCGAAGAGAAAATCCCAATACCCAATCCCTAATCCAGTTCCTTCCCATATAACATCAATCTTTTCGCCTACCTCAGGCAAGTACCAGACTCACTCACAACAGACATCACAAGTCACAGACACCAAAAAACTATAGAAAAATCACACACACACGTTCACAGGGGAGTAAAAGCCGAAAGGCTACAAACTCCCCCTCACACTTCCCCAAAGAGGGGAAAGTAACAGATGTGAGCAGCAGCAGCAGCAGCAGCAGCAGCAGCTTCTCGTTCAGGAGGGTCTGCCGGCAACGCTCTCGTTACTCCTCCCTCCTTCCCCGAAGTCGGAACACTCTGAGAAATATCCTTTTTCTTCTTAATCCACTCTTACCATGCTGTTCACCCGATATTTATTTCGTCATAAACTACGTCTGGAGAAATTGAAGAATCACATCATATACCTCTACGGGGAGGAGATGTATCGCAGTATGAAAAGGATCGACAAGCTGCGTCATCGGAGAAGTCGTCTACTGACCTCTTTTGTTTTTCTTATGAAGTGCCGAGAAGAACGTGTGGTGCCGAATTTTGCTAAGGTCAAGCATCACATCGGCTCAGCTGCGGCCAGAATAATCAAGAAACGTGCCAGCCTAGCTTTCGTACGACAGAGAGTTCGCTTCACGCGGTGGCGCTTGGACACCAAACAAACCAAAATAAAGCTGATGAAACCGAACATCTCCTACAGGGAGAGGGCCGCCATGCGGGAACTAAGAGAAGATCCAGACATCGTAATATTACCTGCAGACAAGGGCAACGCAACAGCGATCCTAGCCCGACAGGATTATGCGGAGAAGATGCGGGGCCTACTTGGTGACAGCGCATACCGCAAGATTGACACCGATCCTACAAAGAGGGTCGAGAGGAAGACTCTGGCGCTTCTCAAGGATTCAGGCTTCCCTAACGAGATCACCAAGAAGCTACGCCCGAGGGCTGCTATTCCTCCCAGACTTTACGGACTGCCGAAGGTGCACAAGGAATCGATTCCGCTACGTCCCATTGTCAGCAATATTGGTACCCCAACGTACCTTCTCACCAAGCACCTTAAACAACTGCTTAGCCCTTACGTTGGGAGATGTACACACCACATCCGTAACTCCGTGTATTTCCTACAACAACCTTGTGCTTAAGGAATCTGACATACTGTTGAGCTTCGACGTGGTATCTCTATTCACTAAATTTCTGTTACAAGAATCCTTGGAACTCATCAGCCAGAAATTTGACGAAGAGACCACCAACCTTTTCAGACATGCTTGGAATGACATGAGGTTTTATTAGAACCAAAAAAATACGAAAGTTCAAAAAATGTCCGACAGATGGCGCTTCATCTGATCAGAATAGCAATAATTAGCATAACAAAGTAAGACAAACCAAAGATGATGTTGTGAACAGCGCTGTAAAGCATTTTCGGAGTTATGGTGAGGGATTGGCGTCGGATGTTGTCTTTCAGCATCCCTAGGCATGTCGGTCGATCACGATACACTTGCGACTTCAGGTAACCCCAAAGCCAATAATCGCACAGACTGAGGTCTGGGGACCTGGGAGGCCAAGCATGACGAAAGTGGCGGCTGAGCACACGATCATCACCAAACGACGCGCGGAAGAGATCTTTCGGTAGATGTGGTAAATCCAACCCGTACCGTGACTTTCTCGTCGTGCAGTGGAGTTTCCACGACAGTTCTAGGATTTTCGGTAGCCCAAATTCTGCATTTGTGGGCGTTGACAGACCCTCGGAGCGTGAAATGCGCTTCGTCGGTCCACAAGACGTTACTCAACCAATCGTTATCTTCCGCCATCTTTTGAAACGCCCACACCGCAAATACCCTCCGCTTCACTAAATCGCCAGGTAACAGTTCATGATGCCGATGGATTTTGTACGGATAGCATCGGAGGGTACGCCTCAGTGCCAACCAAACAGTAGTGTATGGAATGCCGGTGCGACGTGCGACTGCACAAGTGCTGACTTCCTGGTGCATAGACGAACCCGCTACTGTCTCCATTTCTTCCTGAACTGTCTCAGCAGCATTACGCCTTGTGCTCGGTCGGCCACTACGGGGTCTATCATCTAAACAACCCATGGCTTCGAACTTCGAAATCATTCTCGCCACAGCTGCGTTTGTCAACGGACCCTTACCCGTTCGAATCCCCTTCCTATGGGGATAGGATCGTAACGCTGAACTAGCACATTCCCCATTCTGATAATACAGCTTTACTAAAAGCGCCTTTTCAGGTAACGTCAACATGCTGCGGCTTCTGGCGCATCTGATTCTCTCTCTCTTTTTTTTTTTTACGTTATTGTTATTTTAACACCTGAACAATCAGGTAGGCTGGCAGCGGCATGCCACGCCGCTCTTCAGCCATAGAGTTGACAATCACAGTACAGGCATGGAGAATGAAAATGAACATAGTGACGGGCAAAAAATAGTGGTCACAGTCACACAAAAAACACGGAGACGTTCACACTCGACGAAAAATACACTGAAAACACGTTGACAGGGCACACATAACACTGATGAATCCGATGGCACAAGTGAACGGAGAAGCGTGACGGCGGACACTAAAAACACTAAACGACGTCACACACACGAGACACAGATGGCGATGATCTCCGGCGCGTGAAAGTCCACGTAGCGTGTGCGAGTCCGGGGACCTGCCAAGAGGGGAAGAAGGGTGAGGGCGGGTGGAGAGGGTGGAAAGGGGAGAACAGAGATGCCAATGGCTGAGGGGAGGGGAGGAGGAGTAGGAGGACAGGGGAGGGGAGACCCGGGGGAGAAGTGGGGAGAAAGGGGGGGAGGGATGGAGGGTGCCCAAAGGAACAGATACAGGAAGAGGGAGGGAGGATCAAAGTTGGTAGGAGGGGTAGATGGAGGGGAGGAGGACATCATCAGGGAGGGGGAGCTGGCGGAAGCCACCTTGGGAGAGGGTAAGGAGGGTGGAGAGAGGGAGACCGGGTGGGACGTGGGAATACAGGTGCGGCAGCGGGCGGGGGTGGGAGAGGATCGGGGAGACGAGCGGGTGAGGAGGATCGAGTTTGCGGGAGGTGTACAGGATCCATATCCTTTGAAGGAAAAGGAGGAGGTGGGGGAAGGGGATGAGATCGTACAGGATCCGCGTGGGGGAGGGGAGACGGATGCGATAGGCGAGGCGGAGAGCATGACGTTCAAGGATTTGGAGGGATTTATAAAAGGTAGGGGGGGCGGAGATCCAAGTCGGATGGCCATAACAAAGGATAGGGCGGATGAGGGATTTATAGGTGTGGAGGATGGTGGAGGGGTCCAGACCCCACGTACGGCCGGAGAGGAGCTTGAGGAGACTGAGTCGGGAGTGTGCCTTGGCTTGGATTGTCTGGAGGTGGGGAGTCCAGGAGAGGCGACGGTCGAGGGTGACGCCAAGGTACTTAAGGGTGGGAGTGAGGGTGATAGGACGACCATAGATGGTGAGATAGAAATCAAGGAGGCGGAAGGATGGGGTGGTTTTGCCTATAATGATCGCCTGGGTTATGGAGGGATTGACCTTGAGCAACCACTGGTTGCACCAAGCGGTGAACCGGTCAGGATTCTCTCTCTCATTACAGCTCCTTTTATACACGATTGTCATGCGTAGTCACTGACGTTTTGCTGTCCAGCGCCATCTGTCGGACATTTTGTGAACTTTGTTTTTTGTGGTTCTAATAAAACCCCATGTCATTCCAAGCATGTGGTCAATTGTTACCTCTCTATCTACATTATTCCGTGGTATATTAAGTTTTCAAATTTATACTGACTTTTTGATCACCCGGTACATGGAACATTTCGAGGAGGAAGCCCTTGAATCAGCACATCTAAAACCCACCTGTTTCTTTAGATATGTGGATGATACCTTCGTTGTCTGGCCATATGGAAGAGATAAATTGGCAGACTTCTTCACACATCTCAACTCCAGACACGAGAATATTAAGTTCACCATGGAGATCGAAATGGGATGGGATGCTCCCTTTCCTAGATGTTTTGATTAGAAGACGAGCAGTCGGCACTTTGGGCCACAGCGTGTATCTACATCTACATCTACATTTATACTCCGCAAGCCACCCAACGGTGTGTGGCGGAGGGCACTTTATGTGCCACTGTCATTACCTCCCTTTTCTGTTCCAGTCGCGTATGGTTCGCGGGAAGAACGACTGTCTGAAAGCCTCCGTGCGCGCTCTAATCTCTCTAATTTTACATTCGTGATCTCCTCGGGAGGTATAAGTAGGGGGAAGCAATATATTCGATACCTCATCCAGAAACGCACCCTCTCGAAACCTGGCGAGCAAGCTACACCGCGATGCAGAAAGCCTCTCTTGCAGAGTCTGCCACTTGAGTTTGCTAAACATCTCCGCAACGCTTTCACGCTTACCAAATAACCCTGTGACGAAACGCGCCGCTCTTCTTTGGATCTTCTCTATCTCCTCCGTCAACCCGATCTGGTATGGATCCCACACTGATGAGCAATACTCAAGTATAGGTCGAACGAGTGTTTTGTAAGCCACCTCCTTTGTTGATGAACTACATTTTCTAAGGACTCTCCCAATGAATCTCAACCTGGTACCCGCTTTACCAACAATTAATTTTATATGATCATTCCAGTTCAAATCGTTCCGCACGCATACTGCCAGATATTTTACAGAAGTAACTGCTACCAGTGTTCGTTCCGCTGTCATATAATCATACAAGAAAGGATCCTTCTTTCTATGTATTCGCGATACATTACATTTGTCTATGTTAAGGGTCAGTTGCCATTCCCTGCACCAAGTGCCTATCCGCTGCAGATCTTCCTGCATTACGCTACAATTTCCTAATGCTGCAATTTCTCTGCGTACTACAGCATCATCCGCGAAAAGCCGCATGGAACTTCCGACACTATCTACTAGGTCACTTATATATATTGTGAAAAGCAATGGTCCCATAACACTCCCCTGTGGCACGCCAGAGGTTACCTTATCGTCTGTAGACGTCTCTCCATTGATAACAACATGCTGTGTTCTGTTTGCTAAAAACTCTTCAATCCAGCCACACAGCTGGTCTGATATTCCGTAGGTTCTTACTTTGTTTATCAGGCGACAGTGCGGAACTGTATCGAACGCCTTCCAGAAGTCAAGGAAAATCGTCTCACACGATCGCTGTTTCCGGAATCCATGTTGATTCCTACAGAGTAGATTCTGGGTTTCCAAAAACGCCATGATACGCGAGCAAAAAACATATTCTAAAATTCTACAACTGATCGACGTCAGAGATATAGGTCTATAGTTTTGCGCATCTGCTCGACGACCCTTCTTGAAGACTGGGAATACCTGCGCTCTTTTCCAATCATTTGGAACCTTCCTTTCCTCTAGAGACTTACGGTACACGGCTGTTAGAAGGGGGGCAAGTTCTTTTGCGTACTCTGTGTAGAATCGAATTGGTATCCCGTCAGGTCCGGTGGACTTTTCTCTGCTGAGTGATTCCAGTTACTTTTCTATTCCTTGGACACTTATTTCGATGTCAGCCATTTTTTCGTTTGTGCGAGGATTTAGAGAAGGAACTGCCGTGCGGTCTTCCTGTGTGAAACAGCTTTGGAAGAAGGTGTTTAGTATTTCAGCATTACGCGTGTCATCCTCTGTTTCAATGCCATCATCATCCCGGAGTGTCTGGATATGCTGTTTCGAGCCACTTACTGATTTAACGTAAGACCAGAACTTCCTAGGATTTTCTGTCAACTCGGTACATAGAATTTTACTTTCGAATTCACTGAACGCTTCACGCATAGCCCTCCTTACGCTAACCTTGACATCGTTTAGCATCTGTTTGTCTGAGAGGTTTTGGCTGCGTTTATACTTGGAGTGAAGCTCTCTTTGCTTTCGCAGTAGTTTCCTAACTTTGTTGTTGAACCACGGTGGGTTTTTGCCGTCCCTCACAGTTTTACTCGGCACGTACCTGTCTAAAATGCATTTTACGATTGCCTTGAACTTTTTCCATAAACACTCAACATTGTCAGTGACGGAACAGAAATTTTCATTTTGATCTGTTAGGTAGTCTGAAATCTGCCTTCTATTACTCTTGCTAAACGGATAAACCTTCCTCCCTTTTTTTATATTCGTATTAACTTTCATATTCAGGGATGCTGCAACGGCCTTATGATCACCGATTCCCTGTTCTGCACTTACAGAATTGAAAAGTTCGGGTCTGTTTGTTATCAGTAGGTCCAAGATGTTATCTCCACGAGTCGGTTCTCTGTTTAATTGCTCGAGGTAATTTTTGGATAGTGCACTCAGTATAATGTCATTCGATGCTCTGTCCCTACCACCCGTTCTAAACATCTGAGTGTCCCAGTCTATATCTGGTAAATTGAAATCTCCACCTAAGACTACAACATGCTGAGAAAATTTATGTGAAATGTATTCCAAATTTTCTCTCAGTTGTTCTGCTACTAATGCTGCTGAGTCGGGAGGTCGGTAAAAGGAGCCAACTATTAACCTAGCTCGGTTGTTGAGTGTAAACTCCACCCATAATAATTCACAGGAACTATCCACTTCTACCTCACTACAGGATAAACTACTACTAACAGCGACAAACACGCCACCACCGGTTGCATGCAATCTATCCTTTCTAAACAGCGTCTGTGCCTTTGTAAAAATTTCGGCAGAATTTATCTCTGGCTTCAGCCAGCTTTCTGTACCTATAACGATTTCAGCTTCGGTGCTTTCTATCAGCGCTTGAAGTTCCGGTACTTTACCAATGCAGCTTCGACAGTTTACAATTACAATACCGATTGCTGCTTGGTCCCCGCATGTCCTGATTTTGCCCCGCACCCTTTGGGGCTGTTGCTCTTTCTGTACTTGCCCGAGGCCATCTAACCTAAAAAAAACCGCCCAGTCAACGCCACACAACCCCTGCTACCCGTGTAGCCGCTTGCTGCGTGTAGTGGACTCCTGACCTATCCAGCGGAACCCGGAACTCCAGCACCCTTTGGCGCAAGTCGAGGAACCTGCAGCCCACACGATCGCAGAACCGTCTCAGCCTCTGATTCAGACCCTCCACTCGGCTCTGTACCAAAGGTCCGCAGCCAGTCCTGTCAACGATGCTGCAGATGGTGAGGTCTGCTTTCATCCCGCTAGCGAGACTGGCAGTCTTCACCAAATCAAATAGCCGCCGGAAGCCAGAGAGGATTTCCTCCGATGCATAGCGACACACATCATTGGTGCCGACATGAGCGACCACCTGCAGATGGTTGCACCCTGTATCCTTCATGGCATCCGGAAGGACCCTTTCCACATCTGGAATGACGCCCCCCGGTACGCACACAGAGTGCACATTGGTTTTCTTCCCCTCTCTTGCTGCCATATCCCTTAGGGGCCCCATTACGCACCTGACATTGGAGCTCCCAACTACCAGTAAGCCCACCCTCTGCGACCGCCCGGATCTTGCAGACTGAGGGGCAACCTCTGGAACAGGACATGCAGCCATGTCCGGCCGAAGATCAGTATCAGCCTGAGACAGAGCCTGAAACCAGTTCGTCAGACAAACTGGAGAGGCTTTCCGTTCAGCCCTCCGGAATGTCTTTCGCCCCCTGCCACACCTTGAGACGACCTCCCACTCTACCACTGGTGAGGGAACAGCCTCAATGCGGGCAGCGTCCCGGGCAACCACAGTCGTAGTCCGATCGGGGGATGCGTGGGACGAGCTGGCCGTCTCCGACAAACCCCCATCCGGACCCCCACAGTGATGCCCATTGGCAACAGCCTCAAGCTGTGTGACCGAAGCCAACACTGCCTGAAGCTGGGAGCGAAGGGATGCCAACTCATCCTGCATCCGAACTCAGCAGTTGCAGTCCGTATCCATGCTAAAAACTGTTGTGCAAAGAACGTCTGAACTAATCTACAGAGAGCACAAACAATTCGACACAAAATTTAAACGGTTATTAATATACAAGATTGCCTAATAGATGCAGTAATGCTGCTACTTGCGCACTGCTGACACACTGTTCTGCGGCGGAAGGAGACTACGGGATTTTACACTATTCAGGTACTAAAACGCGATGCTACATTCTCAAATACTATAATACGCCCGAAATTTAAAAATTAAACAATGCAAGTACCAAAAACACGCAAAGGAATTACGAATTAAACTATGTAACAAATAAGTGAGCTAAGAGTATACGACTTGCTGCTGCAGCTGCTTATCCAACGGCGGCAGGGAGCACACCGATTTGTACCTACATGCGGATAGCTGCCACCACCCGGCACAAAAGAATGGCGAGCTCAAAACTGTTGTACACAGAGCTAACATCATCTCCGATAGGGACAGTCTCCAACAAGAATTGGAAATTGGACCATCTGAAGACCGTGTTTCGGAGGAACGGTTACAAGGAAGGGCAAATTCGGAAGGCTCTACATCCCACACGTGCAGCACCGGCGGAAACTGAGGATGAACCTCAGGAGGAGGCGGCCTTGGCTATTATTCCGTTTTGTGGGGCCTTATGCTGAAAAATTGGACGCATTTTACGTAAACACCAAGTGAAAACCATCTTCCGTCCTCCAAGCAAAACCAAGAGCCTTCTTGGTAGTGTCAGGGACAACATCGGTCTACATAAATCAGGGGTTTATCAGAAACCTTGCCATTGCGGTAGTGTATACATAGGGCAGACCATTCGTACCATTGAGGAACGATGCCGAGAAAATCAACGGCATACTAGACTGCAACAGCCCAGTAAGTCGGCAATGGCTTAGCATTGCCTGTCGGAACACCACAGCATGGATTATGACCAAACCAAAGTCCTGACACAGTCTTCCAAATACTGGGACTGTGTCATCAAAGAAGCCATAGAGATCAGAGTAAGGGAGCCACAACTAAATTGTGACAGCGGTTACATCATTAGCAAGGCGTGGGAACCCACGATCACCCGGATTAAGAAGAAAAAGGATATTTCCCAGAGTGTACCGACATCGGGGAGGAGGGAAGAATAACGAGAGCGGCGCCGGCAGACCCTCCTGAACGAGAAGACGTAGGACGCAGCGCCCAGACGGCGGGAGAACGGACGCCGGTCAGTACATCAGCGCACCTGATAATGGCAACGTGGTCGATGCCGAAATATTGTGTCCTATGCACACTCATACCAGGCTGTTCAGCAGAGATTTATTTCGGCAATTTGAATTTTGTTTACATTTTATCTGTGTGTGTATGTGTGTGTGTGTGTGTGTGTGTGTGTGTGTGTGTGTGTTTGTTCTGTACGCTTCTTAGCTGCTAGTTTTGTCTGTTAAGTGGTGTTCCCTTAGTGTGGAAAATTGATGAGCCTTCTCAGAGCATAGTGTATTCATTTGTTATATATATATATATATATATATATATATATATATATATATATATATATATGACAAATGAATACACTATATATCCTACCCCCATGAACCATGGACCTTGCCGTTGATGGGGAGGCTTGCGTGCCTCAGTGATACAGATGGCCGTACCGTAGGTGCAACCACAACGGAGGGGTATCTGTTGAGAGGCCAGACAAAAGTGTGGTTCCTGAAGAGAGGCAGCAGCCTTTTCAGTAGTTGCAGGGGCAACAGTCTGGATGATTGACTGATCTGGCCTTGCAACACTAACCAAAACGGCCTTGCTGTGCTGGTACTGCAAACAGCTGAAAGCAACGGGAAACTACAGCTGTAATTTTTCCCGAGGGCATGCAGCTTTAATGTATGGTTAAATGATGATAGCGTCCTCTTGGGTAAATTATTCCGGAGGTAAAATAGTCCCCCATTCGGATCTCCGGGCGGGGACAACTCAAGAGGACGTCGTTATCAGGAGAAAGAAAACGGGCGTTCTACGGATCGGAGACTGGAATGTCAGATCCCTCAATCGGGCAGGTAGGTTAGAAAATTTAAAAAGGGAAATGGATAGGTTGAAGTTAGATATAGTGGGAATTAGTGAAGTTCGATGGCAGGATGATCAAGACTTTTTGTCAGGTGAATACAGGGTTATAAATACAAAATCAAATAGGGGTAATGCAGGAGTAGGTTTAATAACGAATAAAAAAATAGGAGTGCGGGTAAGCTATTACCAACAGCATAGTGAACGCATTATTGTGGCAA
This sequence comes from Schistocerca serialis cubense, assembly GCF_023864345.2. Taxonomy (NCBI): domain Eukaryota; kingdom Metazoa; phylum Arthropoda; class Insecta; order Orthoptera; family Acrididae; genus Schistocerca; species Schistocerca serialis. The sequence continues at coordinate 912,989,347 of NC_064639.1, forward strand.
AGATAGACACAAAGCCCATGCCTACTACAGTAGTTCAAGTTTATATGCCAACTAGCTCTGCAGATGTTGAAGAAATTGATGAAATGTACGATAAGATAAAAGAAGTTATTCAGGTAGTGAAGGGAGACGAAAATTTAATATTCATGGGTGATTGGAATTCGGGAGTAGGAAAAAGGACAGAAGGAAACAGTGGGTGAATATGGATTGAGGGAGAGAAATGAAAGAGGAAGGCCCGCATCTGGTGGTCGTGCGGTAGCGTTCTCGCTTCCCACGCCAGGTTTCCCGGGTTCGATTCCCGGCGGAGTCAGGTATTTTCTCTGCCTCGTGATGGCTGGGTGTTGTGTGCTGTCCTTAGGTTAGTTAGGTTCAAGTAGTTCTAAGTTATAGGGGACTTATTACCACAGCAGTTGAGTCCCATAGTGCTCAGAGCCATTTTTGAAAGAGGAAGCCGTCTGGTGGAATTTTGCACATAGGTAACACTTGGTTCAAGAATCATAAAAGAAGGTTGTATATATGGAAGAATGCTGGAGATACTACAAGGTATCAGATAGATTATATAATGGTAAGACAGAGATTTAGAAACCAGGTTTTAAATTGTAAGACATTTCCAGGGGCAGATGTGGACTCTGACCACAATCTATTGGTTATGAACTGTAAATTAAAACTGAAGAAACTGCGAAAACGGTGGTAATTTAAGGAGATAGGACCTGGATAAACTGAAGGAACTAGAGGTTGTACAGAGTTTCAAAGAGAGCATAAGGGAACAACTGACAGGAATGGGGGAAAGAAATACAGTAGAAGAACAATGGGTAGCTCTGAGGGATGAAGTAGTGAAGGCAGCAGAGGATCAAGTAGGTAAAAAGACGAGGGCTAGTAGAAATCCTTGGGTAACAGAAGAAATATTGAATTTAGTTGATGAAAGGAGAAAATATAATAATGCAGTAAATGAAGCAGGCAAAAAGGAATACAAATGTCTCAAAAATGAGATCGACAGGAAGTGCAAAATGGCTAAGCAGGGATGGCTAGAGGACAAATGTAAGGATGTAGAGGCTTATCTCACTAGGGGTAAGATAGATACTGCCTACAGGAAAATTAAAGAGACCTTTGGAGATAAGAGAACAACTTGTATGAATATCAAGAGCTCAGATGGACACCCAGTTCCAAGCAAAGAAGGGAAAGCAGAAAGGTGGAAGGAGTATATAGAGGGTCTATACAAGGGCGATGTACTCTAGGACAGTATTATGGAAATGGAAGAGAATGTAGATGAAGACGAAATGGGACATACGATACTGCGTGAAGAGTTTGACAGAGCACTGAAAGACCTGAGTCGAAACAAGGCCCCGGGAGTAGACAACATTCCATTGGAACTACTGATAGCCTTGGGAGAACCAGTCCTGACAAATCTCTACCATCTGGTGAGCAAGATGTATGAGACAAGCGAAATACCCTCTGACTTCAAGAAGAATATAATAATTCCAATCTCAAAGAAAGCAGGTGTTGACAGATGTGAAAATTACCGAACTATCAGTTTAATAAGTCACAGCTGCAAAATACTAACGCGAATTCTTTAGAGACGAATGGAAAAACTGGTAGAAGCCGACCTCGGCGAAGATCAGTTTGGATTCCGCACAAATGTTGGAACACATGAGGCAATACTGACTCTGTGACTTATCTTAGAAAATAGATTAAGTAAAGGCAAACCTACATTTCTTGCACTTGTAGACTTAGAGAAAGCTTTTGACAATGTTGACTGGAATACTCTCTTTCAAATTCTAAAGGCGGCAGGAGTAAAATACAGGGAGCGAAAGGCTGTTTACAATTTGCACAGAAACTAAATAGCAGTTATAAGAGTCGAGGGGCATGAAAGGGAAGCAGCGGTTGGGAAGGGAGTGAGACAGGGTTGTAGCCTCTCCCCGATGTTATTCAATCTGTATATTGAGCAAGCTGTAAAGGAAACAAAAGAAAAATTCGGGGTAGGTATTAAAGTCCATGGAGAAGAAATAAAAACATTGAGGTTTGCCGATGGCATTGTAATTCTGTCAGAGACAGCAAAGGACTTGGAAGAGAAGTTGAACGCACTGGACACTGTCTTGAAAGGAGGATATAAGATGAACATCAACAAAAACAAAACGAGGATCATGGAATGTAGTCGAATTAAGTCGGGTGATGCTGAGGGAATTAGATTAGGAAATGAGACACCTAAAGTAATAGATTAGTTTTCCTATTTGGGGATCAAAATAACTGATGATGGTCGAAGTAGAGAGGATATAAAACGTAGACTGGCAGTGGCAAGGAAAGGGTTTCTGAAGAAGAGAAATTTGTTAAAATCGAGTATAGATTTAAGTGTCAGGAAGTTGTTTCTGAAAGTATTTGTATGGAGTGTAGCCGTGTATGGGAGTGAAACATGGACGATAAATAGTTTGGACAAGAAGAGAATAGAAGCTTTCGAAATGCGGTGCTATATAAGAAAGTTGAAGATTAGATGGGTAGATCACATAACTAATGAGGAGGTATTGAATAGAATTGGGGAGAAGAGGAGTTTGTGGCACAACTTGACAAGAAGAAGGGACCGGTTGGTAGGACATGTTCTGAGGCATCAATGGATCACAAATATATATATATATATATATATATATATATATATATATATATATATATATATATATACTACAGTCAGCAAGGGCACACTACTTAACACAGTAAAGGGACTTTACAGAAAAGACAATACAAATAGCTAAAAAATGTGGGTAGTTTGTTTAGCTGTTTGTATTGTCTTTTCTGTAAAGTTCCTTTACTGTGTTAAGTAGTGTGCCCTTGCAGAGTGTAGTTTATTCATTTATGATCTGTTTTCCTCCTGCTATTGCCTTCTGTATATGGAAGTTTTCCTCAATGGTCGGTTTGCTGTATAGGCTGTGGCTGGATTTTAATATTCTGTCTGTTTCTATTGCAGTTGGGTGGTGATTGTGGGCTGTTAGGTGGTCATCAAAGGTGCTGTGGGAGGTGTTGCTTTTTAAATCTCTGACATGTTCTGAATATCTTGTTTTGAAGTTTGTGCATGTCTGTCCATTGTATACTGACTGGCAGCTGTGCATGTGAGTTCATATATTCCTTAGCTGTTAAATTTATCTGTGGGTGTTTCTTGTGTTCTGATCTTTTTCTGTGTTGTGTTCTCTCCCCTGCATCCTATTTGGAGTTCCTGTTTCTTTAATATGGTGCCTATTCTATGAATAATTTTGTTGTTGTAGATCAGTATGTGCCATTTCGTTTTGTCTGTATGTCGTTGCTGTGTTGCGTCTTGCATGTGGTCATTGTTAGTGTTTTGTGTTGCTCTGTGTTGGATGAGAACATGTGTCTGTCGTGAGATCTTTTCTGTATTGTTTACATACTTTTGGGTTTAATATGTCTACCATACGGATATTATAACTATTTGTTGTTCTCATCACCTTTGCATCCTCATCACCGGCACGCAAGTCGCCCAATGTGGTGTCGACTGAAATAAGACTTGCACTCGGCGACCGAACTTCCCTGGTTGGGGCCTCCCGACCAACAATGCCACACGATCATTTCATTTTTTTTCCGCCTGAGTAGCAGATCCATTAGGGACATTTCGGTCCTTCTAAAGCTGCCCTAGTCGACTGTTAATAGCGAGACTGTGAAGTGGGAACGCGAAGGAACAACCACGATTGAACCAAGATCAGGCAGACTAGATGTACTGACAGATGTGGACGGTCGAACGTTGTGGAAGGTACCTGTAAAAAATCATATGTCCGTGAAAAGACTTCCTCGTGAATTCCACGGTAGTATCAGTTGTCCAGCTTACACAGTGATAGTGCGCAATGAATTAAAAAGAATAGGCTACGATGGCCGAGCAGCTACTCATAGACCACGCATTTCTATAGTCAGTGTTTAGCGCCACTTAAGATGATGTTTTAAGGAGACCGAGCGACCGCTACGGTCGCAGGTTCGAATCCTGCCTCGGGCATGGTTGTGTGTGATGTCCTTAGGTTAGTTAGGTTTAAGTAGTTCTAAGTTATAGGGGACTGGTGACCACAGATGTTAAGTCCCACAGTGCTCAGAGCCATTTGAACAATTTTTTTAAGGAGACTCCACTGGGTGGTGGATGACTGGAAACGAGTATTGCACAGAGATGAATCGCGCTATACCCTGCGTCAATCCTATGAAAGACTTTGGGTTTGTCGAATTGCTAGAGAGAGCCACCTGCCATATTGTGTTGTGAATAATAACGATGCTGAAATAGATTGACCTCAGAAGGGACCTGACCTGAACCCAATGGAACACTATGAGATCACTTAAGACTTCGATGTCGCTCGAGATACCAGGTCCAACATTACTACCTTGTCTCGTTTCAGCTCTTGAGGAAGAACGAGCTGTCATTACTCCACAGACACCAAGGTATCTCTTTGGAAGTGTCCCCAACAGAGTTCATGCAGTAATAAAGGCGAAGGATGGACCCCTCTCACATCAATGTCCACTAACAGGTATGCGGATACATCTGGTGATATAGTGCACCACGTAGAATGATATAGGTGTCACATAGATGTCTCAGTTACAGATACAGCAGAGAAAATATTGTTAAGGTTACATTTCTCCTTTTACTGAAGTATAAAAATGAATTATTTTCTTACCTAATTCATTTTTATACCTAGGTGTTATAAGCCTACCACTACCCTTGTAATTTAGTTTGTTTTTGCCTAAATAACAGAAAACCCTGTATCTATGTTGTCATATACAACCCTCTTACCAAACTTAGTTTAGTTTCCAAATAATGTGCACTATTAGAAGATAGTTATGTTAATAGGAAAAGCCAATCAATAGGATTTGACGGTGCGTTATGTATATTGGATAAGTAGATCAGATTATTCAATTCTTTTCCTAAGATCTTACCCAGCGATTAGAAAGAAACGCAGTATGAATAGTATTATATTGAAGCTAATGCAAATCAGTTCCAAGTTCATTTAGTGGTTTACAATAGTTACTAACGGTCGCCAGCCTATCCAGGCAATGAAACAGTAAAGTATTGGAAAAGCAGAAGTATGAATTCTGCGTACTTCCTTGCAACTGTTTAAGTTGCTTCTTCAAATAATTATTACTGCACGTAAAAAAAGTTAGTGTAGACATTGGAATTTCTTTTTGACTGCTACACCTTGTAAGTAGGCTGTTTAGGTTCTTATATTGGTAACGCCAACGCCACGTAGCGCTCTGTATGAAAATCACTGGCTGTGCTGTGTGCAGTCTGTGGCTGCTTTGCATTGTTGTTGGCTATTGTAGTGTTGGGCAGTTGGCTGTTAACAGTGCGCAGCGTTGCGCAGTTGGAGGTGAGCCGCCAGCAGTGGTGGATGTGGGGAGTGAGATGGCGGAGTTTTGAGAGCGGATGATCTGGACAGAGACAGTAAATTTGTAAGACTGGATGTCATGAACTGATATATAATGACTTTTGAACACTGTTCAATTGCTAACTATGCCTATCAGTAGTTAGTCCCTTCAGTAGTTAGAATTCTTTATTTAGCTGGCAGTAGTGGCGCTCGGTGTATTGCAGTAGTTCGAGTAACGAAGATTTTTGTGATGTAAGTGATTTGTGAAAGGTATGGGTTCATGTTAGTCAGGGCCATTCTTTTGTAGGGATTATTAAAAGTCAGATTGCGTTGCGCTAAAAATATTGTGTGTCAGTTTAGTGTTGATCAGAATAAGTAAAGAGAGAAATGTCTGAGTACGTTCAAATAACGTAAGGGGTTAACCAGCATAGTAATTCACTAATTTTTCTAAGGGGACGTTTCAACCTTTATACATTCCGATCTTAAAAGAAAACCCAGTAGATAACTCCGAGGAAGCTAAAAAAATTATTCCTGGGGGAGGGGGGGACCTTTAGAAGAGCACTTTCCGTATTCAACAAACTCAAATACTAAAATACTTAGATACTAAAGCACACACTTTTTATACTGAACATTTTACTTCAAGAAAATCTCTTTCTTACTGGAATTTACTTTCAAACACTATTATTCTTTGAACTAACACTGTGTAGTCATTTAGCAGGTTCTAGTAACTTGGCTTCACTCTGATCTAATTTTACGTAAGCAAACTTTTACTATAATAAAGCGCTGTACCTCCGAGGATGTCTCCCGCAGTCGGAGACAAAACGTCAGGAGAGAGTTTTATATTTCGACCACGGCCTATCAGCATGGATGTTTCAAGTGAAGACAATACTGGCCGTGAAAGCCTACATTGTATGATTTTACTATAATACTTTGCAATTGTTAAAAAAACTTTCTCATTATTTCCACAAAACAATTTAAATGGTGCCTTTTTATATCAACTTGTCACTTCATAAATCTGTAAAACAGGATACTCGGATTAATGAAACACCAGGAAGGAACCCTTTATAGGTGTATGATTAGGATGAAATAACAGGGTGAACCAGTTTCTTTAAAGTTCGAGAACGATTATTCACAGTTTAAGTTAATGGTTTACGCTGTATAAAAGTAGAATACAAAAAAAAAAAATTATCTGGTGGCTGTGGACTTGAGAGTGGTGAACAATTATAGTGGCTACACTCCCACAGCTTCGCGTAGTTCGCGTATAAGGTCGTTGTGACAGAGACGGTCGAAAACTTTTTCGATGTCCAGGAACACGGCCCCTGTGGCTTTGTCCGTGTTGTAGCCGTGTATTATATGTTCGACTACGCGGAGGAGTTGTGTGTTATTGAGTGGTGATTCCTAAAGCCGAAATGCTCCGGTCTTAGGGTGTCATTGGTCATGCAGTGTCTAGTGATGCGTTTTAGCATTACCTTCTCAACAATCTTGCTGGGCGAGCACAGCAGACCGATGGGGCAGTAATTATGGGGGCGAGAGTGTTCTTTCTCCGGCTTCCTGAACATCAGGACCTTGGCCACCTTCCAAAAGTCAGGGACATAGAGGACACGGATGTGAATGCCATCAGACGCAGGGGCTTTCCTAGCATTGGTATGTTTGATAGCCCAAGTAATTTCATTTGTCCTCCTGCATCTGATTGCGTCACGCGAGGGCTGGGCTACAAGTAGTGTAACCTTCTGGTCCGTTTCAAATGTGAATACTGGATCTGAAGAAGCCAGATTCGGCATGAAAGACGCTGCAAGTGTTGTGACATAAGCTCTGCCTTCTCCATCGCGGAGTAAGCTGGGCCGTCTGGTCCTTGTAGAATGGGAATGTAATGTTTCTCCCTGGTGAAGTGTCTGGCTAACTTCCACACGCCAGGACGTGTGGTCTCTAGCCCTGCGAGATTCTCTTCCCCCCCCCCCCCCCCCCCCCCATTGTTCGTTTCGAAATGTTTGTATTTTGTCCCGTATTATACCCTGAAGTCTCTAGAACGGGCACCTGGTACTCTGTCAGTATCTCCTGAGGCTGTTGCTCATGGAGATAAGGTCCAGGATTTCCTGGGGCAGGGCCGTCGAGTGTTGTTTTGGTGTTATACGTGGAATGGCATCAGTCATTGCGTCTTGGACGGCAGTAGTAAGAGCCTCCACCGCCTCATCAATTTGTTGCGTGTTGTTAGTTTAGCGGCTGTCCGGAATACGACTATCAAGCTTTTCATTGAACAGGGTCCAATTTGCGCCCTTGTAGCTCAGTATCCTGCGTGGTTCTGTGTCCTGCAGTTTTTCTTTCGTGTGCAGTGTTACAGGCATGTGGTCTGAGTCCAGATCGTTTTCAACCGTGTGCTGTGTGACCACCAGCGCATTTGCGGCAGTGGGGAGCGAGACCGCATCGGATACCCGAGTGCGCAAAGCGCTGGCAGTTGTGGCATTGTTGGGGGGGGGGGGGGGGGGGGAGGGTGCGCCGCGTGTTGTAAACCTCTACATTGACTACCATGTGAAGAAATAATTTTAACTTCAGCAGGTCGCGGCCAGCTTGACCATGTAGTCATGTGATGATCACTGTGACGAGCTCAAGTCATTCGATTTACACGAATGCACTCCCATACGAGGGCGGTGAGTTCCTCGTATACCGTCTCGATCTGGGTTCGAGAGTGTACCCCCTTGATCACGTACTGCTTGGTAGTTTCCAAGACTGCCCTGTATGTTTTACCTTTCTTTCTTTAAGAAAGTCCAGCAGATTCTTGTAGTGTAATTTGTTCGCCACGTACTGTGCGGCGCGGTCCCCGGTGAGTTTGGACTAGAATGTTGTGGGGTTGTGTTTGTTATTAAATTATTTGTTTAGGAGACTAAGGTCTCCACAGTTGTGTACAATGACTGGTGGGAAGCCAGCCGAGGGCTTGTTCGGATTCTGCGCAGCTGCTTGTGTGTTTGTGTGTGCTGCAGTAGCAGGGTTGTTCCCTGTGTTGCTGGTGCTGCTATTTTGCGTTGCAGGTAGAGTTGGCAGCAGGACACGGCGGTTGCCTCGTGAGTTTGTGGGCTCACTTGTTTGTGTGTTCTAGGGGGTTTGTGTCGTAGACCGATCTGCTGCCATGACAGTTGTTTGTCTCTTCTGTCGGCTCTGGCTCCGGCTCTGTCGGAGCCTCGGCCGCCAGAGGTGAAAGCGAGGACATATCTAATGTGTTTGTAGCAGGCGCTTGTGTGTGTGGTGCGTATGTCGGGGTTTGTGTGTGTTCACCCTCCATCAGCAGCTCGATCAGCTGTTGCTGCTCGGCGATCTGCTGATCCTTCGAAGCAACTGCCTCTTGCAACACGGAGAGTGGGATGGAGATGCTGGCGGGAACAGCCGGCATTCCCGCCTCTCGTGCTGCAGCTTTGCTACGGGTTAATGGAGGAGATATGCTGGAAGGATCGAACATGTTTCCTGAATAAGGATGTTTTATTTGGATAGGTTCAAGGGGGCAGGCGGTGTACGACAATTTTGCTCTTTTCGAAAACGACAACTTTTGATTTTTCGGCGAGAGTGTAATGTACTGTCTACCTACAGAAGAGGGGAGTCACTACGACCTATCTGCGCGGAGTGCAATGAGTGGCGCAAGAGAGCGCGGGTAGAAGAGAGCGGCCTACAGTGCGCGGCGTTATCCGACGTGAACGGGCCCCTGACACTGAAACACCCTACCAAAGGACGGGAGAGTCCCGCTGGGGGGGGTTTGCAATTGAGGTTGCGGAGAGGTGAGCCGAAACTCTTGCCGCTTAGCGCTCGGAAGCGAATGCCAGTACGGCCCGCAAGTAACTTGTTGTACGGCCTCAATTTCTCTTCTTGGCGTCGTTCAGTTTAACATACAGTTGCCCGACAACTCGCAGCTATGCCGTAAGCCGTTTGCAGTGTTCATCCGAGGCATTTTCGTGCAAATATGCACGCAAAGCTTCTCCGGCTCCACAAGGGTGCTGCCTCAATCACTGCTGCCTACAGACTGTGTGACTTACTTTCTGAGCTCGCTCTAGGTAGCTCCCTAATTCACCCTTGCCACCTTTTCCACTCCCCAGAGCCACTTTCGTTTCAAACAAAAGCACGCTGGGTTTTACATAATACCTATTTCTTACATTGTTCTTAAGTGTGGCCATTTATTACAACTGTCAAATTTACATCAACATGAGTAGTTTCTACACACAACTATTTTTAAATATAAATGTCATAATAGAATAAAATGTTCTCGGGTTTCCAACGGCGTCACTTGCTTAAAACTAGACGAGCTTTCAGCCAAGCACTCCTTGGCCATTGTCAAGTGTTATGACTGCCGGTGGGCTGTTGATGCGCCCTTATATATGCTAGCTGCAGCTGTGACGTCACTGGTGCCCGTGACATTGCCATATATGGGCATGTTTTGAGTCGGCGTTCGATGTGCCCTCTTCAACCGCGCTATCGCTGGATCCCACGCAGCGCTGAGCTGCAAGCCACCGTCTCTACTCAGGGTGTTTGCGGTTATTTTTTATTTCAGTAGCTCTCTTTATTAAACTGTCCCAGAAGCCGTTAGTGCGAGCCACGACAGAGGTATCGTCAGATTTTATGTGGTGACCGTTTTCTAACGCACGCTCAGCTAACGCAGATTTATCTGGATGCGTAGGCGATAATATCTCTGACGTTATTTCCTGCGTGGTTCCACAGTGCGTACTGTTAGTCCGATGTACTTCTGGCCACACTCACAAGGTATTTCGTAGACTCCAGGTATTCTGAGACCGACTGTGTCTTTAACTGGTCTCAGTAATTGACGGATTTTTGTTGGAGGCCTGAAGATTGATTTGATCTTGTGTCTTTTCAACAAGCGGCTTATCTTGCCCGACACAGAGCCACAGAATGGCAGTAAGCAAGTTTCTTTTCCTGCTCTTCGTCGGTGGTCTTATTCTGATATTTCCCAGAAATCACTTCTTTCACTTGATGGGCGCTGTAGCCGTTATTCCCGAAAACCTTGCGTAGGTGGCTCAGTTCATGGGGCAGGTTATCGTCGTCTGAGATTACTCTTGCACGATGCACCAATGTTTGTAATACTGTGCGCTTCTGTGCTGGATGATGATGGCTGGTGGCGTGAAGGTACAGGTCTGTGTGGGTGGGTTTTCTGTAGCTGCTGTGGCCGAAGCACCCATTTCGTATACGGTGGACAAGGACATCGAGGAAGTGCAATGCACTATCTTTTTCCACCTCCTTGGTGAACTGGATATTACTGTTGATGTTATTGAGATGTTACAAAAACTCGTCTAGTTTCTCGCGTCCGTGTGGCCAAATGACGAACGTGTCGTCAGCGTATCGAAAGAAACACTTCGGCTTCAATGGCGCAGTATCTATGGCAATATCCACAAAATTCTCCATGAAGAGGTTTGCAACAGCTGGAGCCAACGGGCTACCCATTACTACGCCGTCTGTCTGATCGTAATACTGGCCGTTGTACACGAAATAGGAGGACGTAAGAGTGTGCCTAAATAGCTAGACCACGTCACTTACAAAGTACTGGGAAGACACAAGATCAAATCAATCTTCAGGCCTCCAACGAAAATCCGTCAATTAATGAGACCAGTTAGAGACGCAGTAGGTCTCAGAACACCTGGAGTCTACGAAATACCTTGTGAGTGTGGCCAGAAGTACATCGGACAAACAGTGAAAACTGTGGAACAACGCAGGAAGGAACATCAGAGATATTATCGCCTACGCTATCCAGATAAATCTGCGTTAGCTGAGCATGCGTTAGAAAACGGTCACCGCATAAAATTTGACGATACCTCTGTCGTGGCTCGCACTAACGGCTTCTGGGACAGTTTAATAAAGGAAGCTATTGAAATAAAAATTACCGCAAACACCCTGACTAGAGACGGTGGCTTGCAGCTCAGCGCTGCGTGGGATCCAGCGATCGCGCGGTTGAAGAGGGCACATCGAACGCCGACTCAAAACATGCCCACGTATGGCAATGTCACGGGCACCAGTGACGTCACAGCCGACAGCTAGCGTATGTAAGGACGCACCAATAGCCCACTTGACAATGGCCAAGAAGTGCTTGGCCGAAAGCTCGAGTAGTTTTAAGCAATTGACGCGGTTGGAAACCCGAGAACATTTTGTTCAATGTTATCGCCGCGAGACTCTGCATTCATACATAAATGTCATAAGAAAATTATTGAACGTAATAAATAATTTACATAGTATTTTACAAACATTACTAACATACAATGCCAAAAACTTCAATCTCCAGTATAGTACACTTGACATATACAGAAAATGTAGTACCAATATGCGAAAAATTTAAAGAAAAAAATTATAAAAAATGTTCATGAACCATAAACAAATAGTGTTATATTGTGAGGAGGATGGCAAAAAGGAAGTGTGAGAGATGAAGTACGGTTAACATTTTGGGAAATTGCGAAAGAGAGGGGGAGTGGTGTAAGGCTTCAAAATTATCGGGAGTAATTTTACATCCGAAGTGGTCGCCCCAACCGCTTTGGTGTCAACTGTAAGTGAATTAAAGCCTAATAAGTGGACTGCGGATTTTTAGGTCGTGAAACGTGTAATTTAGGCACCTAAAATAGGTTCTTTCAGTACATCATTTAGGCCATATTAAAACTAAAATTGACTCTAAAAAGTATTTCACAGAAAAACTAAACGTAATGTAAAGTACGCATTGTTCATTTATGAGCGAATTGTTATTCGTTTACGATAAGGAAAATGAAAACAGGCACAGCTGCACAACACAGAAAGCATTACCCACTATTAATGTTCCAAATGACTCCAAACCTTTATAGATTACCGAAGAAACTACGGTACAGAACACAAGCCATATGTTGAAATACATGTAATATATAACTTAACAAAGCCTGAATAAACTAGTGGTTTCAAAGTTGAGACCATAGTTGGATTCACAGTAAATGACTAAATCCTTTATAGGTTTTCCATTGAAAAACTACGGTGCTTGTCAGTAAATGTTAATTTATACGCCGAGAAAAAACGTTCTAAATCAACGGATGTGACAGGGGCGCACTTCATTAGCGGCACATGTTGGATAGGAACGCTGCATCCAGCAGAACTGGATTTTCAAGTATTGATGCTGCCGCGCTCACGTCCTTCAGGCCGGGTCTCTTCTGGAAAACCTGCTTCTTTTTTGCCTGTACTTTTCTGCCGACTTCTAGTGGCGCTTCATTAATTTTCTTTCTCGCTTCCCGTGGCAAAGCAATGTTCTCGTAGGTAGATCTCCCTGAGCCTTGTAATTCGGAAATAATTCTCGCTATAAATGTGTAGGTTGCTCTAGTGTAAGTCCAGTCCCGTTGAACTTAGGGATCTTTGAGTAACTGTTTTGCGGAAGTTACAGAAGCGGCATCCTCCGGCGCATTTTGAATTACCCTCTGAACTGCTGGGATGTGCTTACTGTGATTTTCTGCTGCAGCGAACGACGTGCCCCAGCGAGTAACTATAGGTTCAGGTGGCAAGGGGACATCTGGAAGTTGCTCCTTGAATGCCTGTACCCTTGATAGTCCCTTAACAAAAACTTCTTTTGCCGTGGAGATTAATTTATTTACCTTAGGGAACGCTAGCATTACTTGCTCCGCTATATGGTTGATACCATGTGCTACACAAGTTACATGCAGCATCAAAGGGTAGAACACTTGGAGCAAATGAGACGCGGCAAGCATGTATGCAGTGGCATCTATGACGGCCAGAAGCACTTTATTTTCATCTGCGCCGTTTGGATATGAGACCTTCAGCCTATTGTTGACAAACTGTGCAATTGTTTGTCTTTAAGAGCTATTCTGAGCAAATCGAATAAGCTGTGGATGGCACATCTGGATCCAACTTGCCAACAGTCAGATTTGCAATGTACCGGCCGAGATTGTCAGTAGTTCCATCCACAGAAATCCACATGCAAGACTCCCCAATTCCTTCTTGGATTCTTTGCAATGCATCAGTGTAAGTTGGGTCCACGTAATTTTTACGCAACGTTGATTCTGCAGGTACAGACTGACGGCAGTACTTCTAAAGAAAACCTTTGAAAATAGAATTTTCCTATTTTTCTAAAAGGCTGCGTTAAGTGGGACTTTCGAAACCTAATCCAAGAAAGAAGCAGGATGCTAGAGAAGTGTGTATAGAAGTGGCATTCTTTGTGGCTTTCGTTTATAAAAAATCAAAATAACATTAGAAAAACTTAAAGCACAGATTATAAATTTTTGTTTCCCTAGTATCCTATCACTGAATAGATTTTTGTTATAACTCAAAACTTTTATAAAAATGTGAATCATTTTAAAAACAGTCATGCTTTGCACCGTAGAAATGACATTTTCACATCGCTTAATTTTCCTTTACATCAAAATCGAACTCGGCAACTTAGAAGTTATGGTAAAACAATTAAGCCCCTGTGTCTGTTAGTATTATTTTAAAGGATATTTACACAATAAACTGCCTCACAAATGCCCTGGTGTCGAAAGATGTGAGAAGAAATTCGCAATTCCGAAATGGCAGGAAAAGCTAAGAGGCATAAAAATATAACAGCTGACTTCTTTGTTGCAAGCCTGGCAAAACATAATTATCCCATCTGTCGTATAGAGCGGAAACTCTGTCAGCCACTGTCTTATGCGATTACACTTTGAACCAGCAGTTTTCGCCATTTTCTTCTGTTGAACCACTTGCCCACTGAAACTAGAATACATTTTGAACAGTGAACATGTTCCACCTTGTACATGCAGCTTTACACTATGTAGCAGTTGCCGCCACCAAAATAGATAAGAGAAGGTCATACCCGCTGCGTGACGTCGTCAGCGCATAGCACTCTGATCTGTTAGCTTCACAGCATTGTCGCCACGTTCGAGACACTGCAAAACGATGGTCAGCGCCAGCTGAATTTTCAGTCTTTCCGTGCAGTACTCGCGTGTGGCTTCAGTCTTCAGCGGAAAGGTGAATGTCCGAAAGAACAGATACCATCGGTGACCATGCAGCTCGTTACAATGAATTTACAATGAAATAAACGCCCTTAGCTGCTTACAGGCGTTGACATACGTCAACGGGGACAGATGAAAATGTGTGCCCCGACCGGGACTCGAACCCGGGACCTCCTGCTTACATGGCAGACGCTCTATCCGTCTGAGCCACCGAGAACACAGAGGACAGCGCGATTGCAGGGATTTATCTCTGGCACGCCTCCCTCGAAACCCACATTCTCAACGTACTGTCCCGCACTACATTCGTAGTGCCCCCGCCCATTATACTCATTACTCGCGGCGCGTTGCCGATTCCCGTAAGAGTTCGGGCTCTATTTGTGCATTCGCACAGAAGAAGAAGATGGTCAAGTGGCCGGTGAGCCTTAACTATATATATACTAAGATGGTATCTGTTCTTTCGGACATGTAATGAGTATAATGGGCGGGGGCACTACGAATGTAGTGCGGGACAATACGTTGAGAATGTGGGTTTCGCGGGAGGCGTGCTACAGATAAGCCTTGCAGTCGCGCTATCCTCTGTGTCCTGGGTGGCTCAGACGGATGGAGCGTCTGCCATGTAAGCGGGAGATCCAGGGTTCGAGTCCCGGTCGGAGCACACAGTTTCATCTGTCCCCGTTGACGTATGTCAACCCCTGTAAGCAGCTAAGGATCTTCCTTTCATTGTGAATTGATTTCTGTTTGTAGTAAGTGTAATGCAGGAGCAAGGGCGTGCATCGAGCGATAAGCGTAAAGGGCGAGAAATTAATATTTTAGTATCAAATGTACTGATCTCCAGATGTGAGCACATGTTGTGATTCTCGAAGAAAGAGACATAAATGAAAAAGGAAATATACGGAAAATGGCGAGTTTGACAAAAAGTTTGGGCGTAGAACTGCACTCCGTTACTACGAAAGAGAACGGTATCTGACGAATAGAAAAATACACTCCTGGAAATGGAAAAAAGAACACATTGACACCGGTGTGTCAGACCCACCATACTTGCTCCGGACACTGCGAGAGGGCTGTACAAGCAATGATCACACGCACGGCACAGCGGACACACCAGGAACCGCGGTGTTGGCCGTCGAATGGCGCTAGCTGCGCAGCATTTGTGCACCGCCGCCGTCAGTGTCAGCCAGTTTGCCGTGGCATACGGAGCTCCATCGCAGTCTTTAACACTGGTAGCATGCCGCGACAGCGTCGACGTGAACCGTATGTGCAGTTGACGGACTTTGAGCTAGGGCGTATAGTGGGCATGCGGGAGGCCGGGTGGACGTACCGCCGAATTGCTCAACACGTGGGGCGTGAGGTCTCCACAGTACATCGATGTTGTCGCCAGTGGTCGGCGGAAGGTGCACATGCCCGTCGACCTGGGACCGGACCGCAGCGACGCACGGATGCACGCCAAGACCGTAGGATCCTACGCAGTGCCGTAGGGGACCGCACCGCCACTTCCCAGCAAATTAGGGACACTGTTGCTCCTGGGGTATCGGCGAGGACCATTCGCAACCGTCTCCATGAAGCTGGGCTACGGTCCCGCACACCGTTAGGCCGTCTTCCGCTCACGCCCCAACATCGTGCAGCCCGCCTCCAGTGGTGTCGCGACAGGCGTGAATGGAGGGACGAATGGAGACGTGTCGTCTTCAGCGATGAGAGTCGCTTCTGCCTTGGTGCCAATGATGGTCGTATGCGTGTTTGGCGCCGTGCAGGTGAGCGCCACAATCAGGACTGCATACGACCGAGGCACACAGGGCCAACACCCGGCATCATGGTGTGGGGAGCGATCTCCTACACTGGCCGTACACCACTGGTGATCGTCGAGGGGACACTGAATAGTGCACGGTACATCCAAACCGTCATCGAACCCATCGTTCTGCCATTCCTAGACCGGCAAGGGAACTTGCTGTTCCAACAGGACAATGCACGTCTGCATGTATCCCGTGCCACCCAACGTGCTCTAGAAGGTGTAAGTCAACTACCCTGGCCAGCAAGATCTCCGGATCTGTCCCCCATTGAGCATGTTTGGGACTGGATGAAGCGTCGTCTCACGCGGTCTGCACGTCCAGCACGAACGCTGGTCCAACTGAGGCGCCAGGTGGAAATGGCATGGCAAGCCGTTCCACAGGACTACATCCAGCATCTCTACGATCGTCTCCATGGGAGAATAGTAGCCTGCATTGCTGCGAAAGGTGGATATACACTGTACTAGTGCCGACATTGTGCATGCTCTGTTGCCTGTGTCTATGTGCCTGTGGTTCTGTCAGTGTGATCATGTGATGTATCTGACCCCAGGAATGTGTCAATAAAGTTTCCCCTTCCTGGGACAATGAATTCACGGTGTTCTTATTTCAATTTCCAGGAGTGTACATATTGATCTCGTGATAAAATTTATTATTCTGGCTCAGAGACCTCCGTTAATTGCCTTCTCCGTTCACCAGATTTTCGATTTAGAAAGTGTAATGATGGTTAAAAATGTTTATGGAATACAGGGACAGTATAGCAGCAAGAACGAAGTTTTGTGTACAATGCACTGTTTGCGTTCTGAGGATAACAGTCTTGCAGTACATTTCGATGGAACGTGGCTTTGACAAAACCATACGCACAAATTCAGTATACTTTTCTCGGCTTCAACGGAATTATTAGTCGAAACTTACCCACAATTTCTTTTTTATAGCGTATACCGGCGTCTTGCGTGGTGGGCTAGTACTGAAGGGTTTGCAGCAACTGCAGATTTAGAATTTCACGAGGTAAGGAATATTCACAGTTCTGTTAAGACGAGTCCCAGGAACTAAAATCCTGCCGCGGGTAGATGAGCTCGCAAATAAATTGCGTTCATAAAGGGTGACAATTATTGAACTGTATGAAATGAAATCGTCGTAATTTCTGAACCGTTTGCGTTAGGACGTTCAAACTGCACAGTTGGCTGCATGGGATTTACTATGGGAATTAGTACGCGCATGCGCATAGCACATAGCGACCAAGCCCACTTTCGTTTGGATGGGTTCGTCAGTGAGCAAAATTGGCGCATTTGGGGGACTGAGAATCCCCATTTCGCGATCGAGAAGTCTCTTCGGCCTCAACGCCTGACTGTGTGGCGTACAATGTCCAGTCACGGAATAATCAATCCGATATTCCTTGATGACACGGTGATTACCGAACGGTACGTGAAGGTTTTGGAAGATGATTTCATCCCCATCATCCCAAGTGACACTGATTTCGACAAGATGTGATGCATGTAAGACGGAGCTCGACCCTATCGAAGCAGGAGAGTGTTTGATGTTCTGGAGGAGCACTTAGGGGATCGCATTCTGGCGGTGGGTCACTGGCATGGGCCTCGATTGGCCACCATAGTCTCAGGATCTCAACACCTGCGACTCCTTTTTGCGGGGCTATATTAAAGACAAGGTGTACAGAAAAACCGCCAAAACCATTACTGTGTTGAAAAGCGCCATTCAGGAGCTCATCGACAGCATCGAAGTTTCGATACTTCAGTGGGTCATGCAGAATTTCGCTATTCATCTGCGCCACATCATCGCCAATGATGGCAGGCACATCGAACATGTCATAACCTAAATCCGAATATCTGTAGTGACGTTTACATGTTGAATAAAGCGTGTGCACGCCATAGTTTGTAACTAATTCACATTTTGTTTTTTTCAGATAGTTCAATAATTGTCACTCCGTAGGTGACGCGTTAAAATAATGATGTCTCAGATGTCACCAGAATTAATTTCAGGAACGTACCTACAGCTTTTGCATGGGGGGGGGGGGTCCAATACTATCATTTTGGAAGGTAAACCTGTCTTCGCCTACCACATAAAAAGGTTTTGCTGTTAACGCCAATAGAGTCAATCAACAAGAAATCATAAAACCCACAAATACGGTAGCATCCACATTACATGCAGGTAAAACTGTAGAGAAACACTAATTGATCCAAGTGTCTTTAAATAAAACATATTTATTGTAGCTGTTGAGGTATTTATTTATGAAAAAGTAACTAATTGTAAGCTAACATTGGAGGCAATTATATATTTTTGAATATCATTATTAATCATTTATGTTAAGCAATAATATTTTTATATTAGTCTTTTTATTTAAATTGTGACACTTTGGCATTTTGCTGTAACTTCAGGTCGTAAGTTAATTTAAAAATAAACTTTAATTACTTTAATTTAAAGTATTATATTTAGCCTTTTACGTCTTGCTGATAACTTACTAATAATTTCTTCACAATCTGATTGCACCGCCAGATCACGATGAACACTCAGTAGAGCAAGACCAGTAAGTCTTTCACCTCCCATTTTATTCCTTATGTAAGTTTTTAGCGTCTTCATAGTCGAGAAACATCTTTCAGGGCTCGCCGTTGACACTGGGAGTGTGGCTAATATGATAAGAAGCTTTTTCGTCGAAGGGAAAAACAGTTCATCACACTGATCAGTAACTTCTATTGCAGTGACAGGTTTTTCCAGTGATTGTGCCATATCTCGTATTCACTCAGATTGTTGTGCCTACATTCTCACCAGGAAATATTTACACTACCTTCTTAAGATTTTCTTTTGTCCTGGAGTCATTATTGGTTTTCTCAGGCAGAAGCATCTGAATTCCTCCGTTTGTTTCTCCATGTGGTTTAAAACGAGCATCAAATTCTGTTATCACATATTCAATAGAAGAGTAAAATACATTTCGACGATAATATATTTCAGCAGTTTCTCCTGGTACATTGCTGCGCTGGGTTTGCCTTCCAGACGTTCTTGGAACAGCTATGTCACTTGGGCTCATCTACTTTGCCTGCTCGAAAAGGACTGAGAACTCACTTTGATTCCGAATATTTTGTAGAGTAATTTTAACTGTTTTCGCGTAACTGCAAGTGTTCATCAGGTCAACATTGACCTTCTGCATTGCTTTATTCAGGTTCGCTGGATATGAAAAAACTTTTCGTAATATAACAAGCGACATGATAAATTGAGTATTGGCCCATTTGTTCACTTGTAATTAAATGTTAATCTAGAAGGTTCTTCTTTATTTTTTACAAAACTGCGGCTCAAAGTCATATAACCCTTTTTATAATGGTAAATAGGAGACTCATCCTTCTTTGCTTCATCCTCAGTTTTCCTGGATGGTCCCGCTTCTTCACGCTGGGATTCCGCATCACGTGGTGACATGCCACTCTCTTTCGAAACAGGTGCATCAGAATTCTGTGTCTTTTTTAGAAAAAAAAACCAGAAGGTATTTCTGTCTTGTCCGTTTCATAGTTTTTTTCTTTCTTCAAACACGACTCTTTTAAACAACCAAACACACGCACGCGCACTATAAGCGAGCTTAACACACGACGCTCGAAACTTCGTCACTCTAATTGTGATTTCCCAACAGGAAGCGACAGAACACACTGGATTGGTTCCGTTAAGTGTTGCCAGCCAAAAATAAGTTAATACCGCTACGAGCTCATCCAAATTCCACTACAGTTTCAAATGTAAGTTATGATATAGTCGAGATAATTCCTGACGATATACAGGCTAAATAAATAATTTAAGCTATAATCAAATATATTTCATATCTTTCCAACTGGCGCATTTAACGATCAGCAACAGCTAGGACGACAGTGTCCAGTGATGGACCTGAATATCGTGTTTCATTCAAATAGTTGCTGTAAATATAGTAAATGTAGTTTGATGCGACAGGTAATTTTCCTCTTTATATTGAATCTGAACTGGATAATGCGTAAGGAATTAATTAACAAGGTTTTGTTAGCTTTGTGTGTGTGAAACGTTTCAATGTTTATTAAAATCGCAGTGAAATGTATGAATTTGTTGATGCAGCAATGCTTTGGTCACCCTCAGTTCTCAGGTAATAATTGATACGTTTTTCAAACTTACGGAAATGTTCCTCCGTAATTGTGTACGAAATACTCGTATAATAATGATCAATGACGGTTGTTGTTTTGGATGTCTAGTCATACTTTCAACAAGTGGTTCAAAATGGTTCAAATGGCTCTGAGCACTATGGGACTTAACTGCTGAGGTCATCAGTCCCCTAGAACTTAGAACTACTTAAACCTAACTAACCTAAGGACATCACACACATCCATGCCCGAGGCAGGATTCGACCCTGCGACCGTAGCGGTCGCGCGGTTCCAGACTCTAGCACCTAGAAAGGCTCGGCCACTCCGGCCGGCTTTCACCAAGTCACTTAACGTTTCTGCGAGTAGCTTAATAAGTCTTTAAGTTTTCATGTCTGTCGTCATGAAGAAAGACTGTTTGGTATCTACATTCCCGTGCATATATTACACATTTTGTACTTGGCAGTGAAAATTTACGAGGGTTTTACATTTCGCCAAAGAAAGTTGAAGTCTGCTACATCTTTAACAATTTCAGAATTTCGCTTCTACGCCACGAAGGCCAAAAAACTCCAATTCGCGTAGAGGAATTCCGCTACGGTTGGCAAAATTGCACTCACTTCCTGTTGCACACATAGTGACGGTGGGGGTAGACACCCCGCCGCAGGGCACAGCTATTTTTTGCAGTTCATTCCTCCATGCCGTCCGGAGTGGCCGTGCGGTTCCAGGCGCTACAGTGTGGAACCGTGCGACCGCTACGGTCGCAGGTTCGAATCCTGCCTCGGGCATGGATGTGTGTGATGTCCTTAGGTTAGTTAGGTTTAAGTAGTTCTAAGTTCTAGGGGAGTGATGACCTCAGAAGTTAAGTCCCATAGTGCTCAGAGCCATTTGAACCATTTTTTTTCGTTCCTCCGTGGCTTCTCACTACGTCAACCAAGCGTAGTGCGCGAGTATTTTGTGGCACGGGGTTTCAAAAGCGGGTATTCTTCTAATATTGGCGTTTTTTGTGTATACTAAGGAAGGGGGGGGGGGGGATGTCCGGATCCCCTTATACACGTCCGTGATTAATTTTATAGTTTTATAGTTTTGTTAGCAACTTTCCCGCTGGAAGTTTCTGCAAGGTCTGACAGAACGCAAATTCATCAGCAACGACAGTATTCGTTGCACAGGTGGAATAGGTTCACTCTATATACGGTATTTTGTTGTTTATCTTGGTATAGTTTTTGTTTTCACGTGAAAATATTTATGGCGTGGATCTATACATTCTGAGAGTGTTCACATATTTTTTCAGTCCTGATAGGTCCACTCTGTTTTTTTCCAAACGTTGAAGTAAAAAATTATTTTCTTCAAAATTTATTGTAACTTTAGTTTATTTTATAATAGTTGACTGGAATTCTCTTTTGGAAAGTACTCCTACATATTCTAGACTAAAAATAAAAATGTCTGGTGTTTTTTCGGAATTTTTACTAACATTTGAAATTACCGTTGACTGGCAATGCTGTAAAGGCCTGGCCAGACAGAAAACAGCTTGCATCAGCGGTATACGGCACAGTGGATGGCACCGCCACTAGAGGAGGGCGGCTGGCAAGTGTCACGCTGTGTAATCCGCCGAAACCCCATTTAGGACGTTGCATGTGCAGCACAGAAGGACAGAGCTGCCTCGCACTGCTGTTGGCGAGTGCGCTACCAGATGCAAACAGTCCGACCGGCGGTGAATCTCTATTGTGAGACAAGCTGGTTGCCGCTGCGTCAGAGCCGCTTACTGTGAGACCGTCACCATACAACAACGAGCACGTCATCGATGCTGCCTAGCCGTTGCAACTCAAGGCCACAGGTTGGAGCACAAGGCCGCGTTGTGTCTGGTCAGGCGTTAGGGTGCGGTCACAGTGGCTTCGATATCGGTGGATTCCGCTGACGACCGACATCGGCCAGAGAATGCCGATCTTTTCAAATCAGTACGCCACTATGTGCGCGGTTACACTACAGACGATCTTATTTCTCGAACGTACAGACTTCGGACGACAATCGGTGAAATTCAAGTCAGTTTGTTTTCTTCGGTCAAATCGACCGACGTTCCCGCAAACGAAATATGGAGCGTGGGAAACTGATTAACTTAGTCCAAGAACGAGCGAGTTTGTGGCATCCTGAGGATGGAAATATCACCATCGGGTTATAGCTCGGAATCTATGCACTGAAATCGCAGGTTTATTCGAAACCTCAAAGAGGTAAAATCTGTATTGGAAATTTTAAGCATAAATTATAACCTCAAAAAATAACGTATTCTAGTGAAAACGTATCTTATATGCTTATAGCAACTGTACTGGATCTTTCTTGCGGTAGGTTGTCATTAGTTGTCAACAAATCATTATTACTGCTTACTGGTGTTTTATGCCAGCGGGGGAGTGATTCTGTTAATACGACGTGGTTTGCAAATGTGGTGTACGGTATGTATTTCCACTTCTAAGAGCTTTATGTTTTCAGAGTGTCTTATGCTACGTATTTTGCTTGTCTTTCGCTAAATGACAGTCATTGAAGGTTAATTGACGTACGTCAGCACAGCGAAACAGTGTTTATAACTTGCTTTTCAAGGTCATCACGAATTACCTTGAGTATGTAACAGAACGTTTCTCCCGTCATCTCATATATTCGTAAAACTTTCTGCTTAGTCCGATAAAGAGGACAGAGTGTATAGTACGAGGCAGGAAAGCTCATTCGTATGTATTCGGCGTCTCTTTAACAGCAGAAGCCACTATGCAGCACTCGTATCCAAGCACAGAGGTGTCGGATCTAAAAGGTTAAAATCAAACCTACTTCATACCTACAATAGCTTCTGACCTAACCTAACTTAACCTAGCCTAGCCTAGTCTCCTTGATCCTGCTAAAAACTGACAAAGGAGATCGGACACACTATGACCACGCTGTCGGCCGATATTATCGGGAGACTTCTGGCCTAGATCTCTGACGACCATTGTCGGTGCCACTGTGAACACAGCCTTAAGACCGTGAGATGAGCTCCAGGTGCGTATTTTCGTTACAGCCGCTAATGTTCAGTTTGGCGGGTGGATAACAAAAATTCAACAATGACCTTGAAACGCCCCCTTAGAAAAATTTATGAATTACTGTGTGGTAAACCTCTTACATTGTTTGACTTTCAAACAGCTGAGCAATACTGAACGTACTCAGACATTCACTAAAGTGACACGGAATATTTTTAGTGCGACGCAATCTGACTTTCAGTAATCCCTACAAAAGAATGGCCCTGACTGACAATCACCTATACCTTTCATGAATTCTTACCTCACAAAAATCTTCGTTACTCAAGCTACTGCAATACAGCGAGCGCCACTACTGCCAGCTAAATAAAAGATTCAAACTACTGAAGGCACTAACTACTATTTGTAAGACTGGATGTCATGAACTGATATATATATCAGTTCATGACATCCAGTCTTACAAATTTACTGTTTCTGTCCAGATCATCCGCTCTCAAAACTCCGCCATCTCTCTCCCCACATCCACCACTGCTGGCGGCCCTCACCTCCAACTGCGCAACGCCCAACACTACAATAACAATGTTCCAACAATGCAAATCAGCCACAGACTGCACACAGCATAGCCAGTGATTTTTCATACAGAGCGCTACGAGGCGTTACCAATATAAAAACCTAAACAGCCTACTTACAACCTTGCTTTTCTACAACGAGAGTCGCTGTATAACTGAGGAGAAAAGTAAGAGCTTTTTCTTTTTTTCTTTTTTACGACACTTGTTAGGCCATTTCAATTCTCCGTTTTTATGTGTGTTTATCTTCTTTTTCCATCTGAGGTCGTTTCAAGGCCTACGAATATCTTTCCTTGTGATTCTACGAGCTACACATTTTTTTTCCAAATATCGACTTCAGTGCTTCTACCTATGATTCTTCGATGCAAGTCTAATCTTTTAAAAATAGAAGAAATAGGTGCCTTTTAGGATTTTAAAGTTGAAGTAGGCAAAAAGAGGCCTTAACATTGAAATAGGTTATATTAGGTGGTATGAATTTAACGGTTTCGGTTTTAATTAGTCATGAAACGCATAAGTTCAAGTTTATTTGCAACTAGGAACTCAGGAAAGGAATAGGTTTTAAAGATCCACGGTCTACTAATAAGTGTGTTACATACAGATGTGTGAGTTATGGGTTTCTTATATGAGCTCTTGTTAATGTTGTAGTGGTGGCGACAATGTAGTATAACGGAAAAAACAACCTCGCAGCTGTCCTCAGCAGCATCAGCGGGCGGCTGCAAATGATAATAACTTGATTGTTAAAGGCTGAGTGGAACGCTGTTCATTTGCTTGGAAAATGGTTCCGAATGAAATGAACGTAGGGCTTCTGGTCAGTACGGTCTGAGGTTGAGAGATGGACAGTTCAGTTTTGGCTTGAGAGTCAATCGTTCGGAAGTAGTAATGGACAGTCGGGAGTTGGCCGCAAGAACTGTGGTAGTGCGCCAACGATCTGTTGAATTCAGTATTGCGCGTCCGGTAAAGTAATGTGAGACGCGTGGCTCACTGGTTAGTAAAGAGCATGTCAATATAGCGCGATGTTGTAGATTTTCCGCGAGAGAGGTTATTTACGCGAACGTGTATCGGAAGGTTGAGTGTCGAGATCTGAGTCTATTGGAAGTTAATTTGAGGTTAATGCCCTATGATTTAATTCGGTAATAGTTGATGCACTGAAACACCTATTGGCCTTTGATAAGGTTAAATTGATTTGTTTGGTGATATTTGAAACGGATCGGAGAGCCGACTATTCCGAAGTAATAAAAGCAGTGCGTCTGTCTAGCTCGCTCAAAATTAGTTGAGTCGAAGCTTTTGAATACGCTGCGGTATTCTTGTGGATTTGTGGGAAATGTTTGAGATTGTAACTCCGTTGTATGTTAGGTTGACGACCCCTACGTTCACGCAAATGGAACATTATATGGTAACAGCACTTGGTAATTGATTTAACGTTGCGACTCAGATTTGAAGGTTTAATTTCGTACTTTCTGGAATTGAACAAGTTTCTACGGAACCATTTCACTGAGCAAATACAGTTGACCCATCCACTGTGAATAGAAAATTGCGAGTGGCTTAAAGTAACATTTTTAATTTGCGCGCTTTATTGATCCAACGCCTTAAATGACTTTGTACCTTAACCCACTAAACGTCAGAGTTTAAGTGGTGGTGGTTGTGGTTTATTTTTATTTATTTTTCAGATATTTAGTCCGCTTTTCAGGGAGTTGCCAGATCTCGTAACGTACCATCGTATGACTGTATTAAAGAGAAATGAAATATTGTTGTTCAAAGTGAAAGAAAACTATATCCCGACATATTAATAAATTGAAACCCATCTACTGCCCTTTGATGCAAAGGAAGAGAAAAATAAATGGTTAAAGAAAGTAATAATTTTAATAAAGAATACTTGTTAGATCAGAGACGTTTGCTAGACAGAAGTTTTGAAGCTTGTGGAATAATCAAAGATATTAAAACGAGGTTATTAATTAGGAAAGAAACAAAGTTGTTAAAACTAGTCAAAAGAAGAAGTATAATATCATTCGGAAGGAAAGATCAGGAGTAGCTGGCATATTAGGAACAGAAAATAATATTTTGAACAGTTACTAGCACGAAATATTTAGTAATGATAGGAAAGACAGAGATTACCAATAGTCAATCCGGCAAGCACTGTATCGATGGCATGAATTTAAATTCATAACTGACTTCAGAGAAAAGATGTGTAATCTTTAAACGAGAACTTTTAACGTTGAATTACCATAGGAAGAGTGGAAGAAAAATATCGGGCTTGAGTTTTTGAAAAACTTCAATGGTACAGTATTTCGTGAGTATTTACTCCGCTGGTCGGTAAGTTATGTGAAATGAATTGACAGGGGTATAATCCTGTGAGGTTTAAAAGTACATGACTGACCGCCATTTAAGACCTGTGTACTAAAGTTGCGAACGGCAAATATTATTTGTTACTAAATTATTTAGTCCCAAGACGGGCTTTGTGTGTTATTTGTTAGGAGATTGAATGTTACGAGTGGATTAATCTCTCGTGTATATGCTAACATTCTTGAATACCCTAAAAAAATTATTAGATGAACTTTGCATGTGTTGATGCGCAATATACGCGTCATTTATCTTAGGAGTTGAGCATAGGAAAGGCTGAAGTCAAAGTAACCACGTTCATTGAAATAGTTGGACTGTAGGGGCGATAGCATGGAAAGGCCCTGCTATGTATTAATAGGGAAACTGTTAGCACAGGGTTAACGTTTTGCTCTTATGGAAGCAGTACGAGCGTGCATTACATTTAGAAGTTGGCGCGGCTGGTACTCAAGTGCTGCAGAGTATGATTGCAGCTGCCTCAGTTAAAACAGTCTTGGAATCGAATAATCTTAGCCCAGCATGACTTCTTGTAAGGCTGCATTCATTGTGAATTGTGATTAACTTTGGTTTACTTGCACGTGTGAAACGGAGTGACGTGAGTAAAGCAAAAAACAACACAGCTACCAGTAGTGGTATGTGCCGAAGTTCTACATCCGGCGTAGACGATTTGTTCATTAGTTCACCTACAGTTAAGGTGGAGACTGTTTCTTCAAACAGTGTCTGTGATCCAATTAGTGAACGTCGTTTCGTACCATTCTCGGTAGAAGTTTTCTGTGGGAAGGACGCATATGCACAATAATACGATACATATAGCATGCTGGTGTATAGTGTTCATGGTTGCGTATTAAAGTAGTGATCCTGTACCAGATAAAACAAAGAATAGGGGATACTCGGATTAACTCTTTAACAAGGCAAGTGGACGAAAGAGATACAGTGTTGTATAGATATACAGGGTGCATCAAAAAGAATCATCTAATCAGTCACAACTATATTTCTGAAACTAATAAACATATACAATGAATTTTGTTTTTTGATCAACGGGAGACTGAAAAAGTTTTTTTTCATAGCTTTTCATAGGTGTTCAATATGCCCCCTTTGATGATGATGATGATGTTTGGTTTGTGGGGCGCTCTACTGCGCGGTCAGCAGCTCCCGTAAAAAGTTCCAATTTTTACACAGTCCAATTAGCCACTGTCATGAATAATGACGATGGTGATGACATGATGACAACACAAACACCCAGTCCCTGGGCACAGAAACTTGCCAACCCGGCCAGAAATCGAACCCAGGAGCCCATGATCCTGAGGCAGCAACGCTGTCCACTAGCTGCAGACTGCCCCCTTTGAGATGCACGGCCTATGTTAATGCGGTATTCAAGCTGTTCTCACACTGCAGCTAGAATCTATCGAGTTACAGCTTCCACAGCTGCTGTTAGGCGATGTCTCACTTCGTTCATTATTGCTGGTAACGGAGGTACAGAAACAGTCTTTTATAAACTCCCACAAGAAATAATCACATACAGTCAGGTCCAGTGACCTTGTAGGCCAGTAATGTAAAGAAGAATCATGTGATCCAGTGTGATCGATCCATCGTTCAGTAATCCTTTGATTTAAAAATTCCCGCAGTTCCAGATGCCAGAGCCCCGTTCTATTAGTAAATGAAGTCGTTCGAATCAGTCTCCAACTGTGGGAAAAAGAAATTTCTCAAGCATATCGAGATATGTGCTTCCTGCAACAGTATTCTTGGCAAAGAAAAATGGACCATACAGCTTTTCCCGTGAAACTGCACAAAACACATTAAATTTTGGAGAGTCCCTCTCATGTTGTACAACTTCACGTGTTTGTTCCGTGCCACATGTTCCATTCGGATGGTTCACCTTTCCATTTAAATGGAATGTTGCCACATTACTAAACACTAAGTGCGGAAGAAAACTGTTCTCCTCCGTCTTACCAAGAACGAAATTACAGAACTCGACACGTTGTTGTTTGTCACCTTCACGAAGAGCTTGCAGTAGCTGAATTTTGTATGATTTCATGTCTACACGTTGACGCAACACACGCCAGATGGACATTGGGGGCATGCTGAGCTGTCCAGCTGCACGGCGAACGGATTTCTGCGGACTTCTTATGAAACTATGACGGATACATTCGACATCTGTGTCAGACACTTGGGAACGGCCCAGCGATTTGTTTTTACACAAACAACCTGTTTTTCGGAGTTGTTCATGCCATCATCTAATGTTGTTGCAGGAGGATCCACACCATACGTTATACCAAAATAACGCTGAACAGTTATTACCGAACCGCTCCGCGCAAAACGTAGAACACAAAACACTTTCTGTTGTCCCGACACCATTTTTACTAGAGCTGAAGTGGGTGTATACTGCTGGTACCTAGCGGGAACCATGTAAAAGTCGAGAATTTGTTCTTTCCAACAGTACGTTGTTCACGCACATATCTCAAATAATCTCAAATAACATAATAGTTATGATTTTTTTAAATGGGATGATTCTTTTTGATACACGCTGGATTTATCGGACGTCCGATTAGAGTATTCCTAACACGGCTAGCAATTCGTTTGCTTATCCGAAAATGGCACAGAAAATGGCGTAACTGTTTAGGTGTGGTGAAAGGCTGTAGCTGCACGCTCCGGAGCTTTCATTACTGTGGTTACGCCCCTGGTATTGAGCGCCCAATGAATGACTGTCTATTTGTTTCCGTACATAGCATAATTTCTCTTATCTTATTTTCGAGTGCCCCGTGTAAGACACAAGATTGTGGCAGCAATGCGTTTGTATGGTCTTCCTGAAATATAGCTCCTCTACACTTATGCAATAGGATTTGGCAAGATATTCGTCTTCTTTGAGGATTCTCCTTGAAGTTCCCATCCTTTGCAGATCGTAAATCTAGCTGTTCAGCTTTGAGCAGTCTACAGTGCAACAGTCGTATAGTTGTACCTCTTGTTACAACAGCCTCCTTTTAAGTTTTGGTTATTACTCTTTCGTATTATTATACAGTGGTATCTAGTAGATGAGGATGCAAGAGGAATTGTCGCTTCCCCAGCCAGTGGATGTGGCGTTAGATGTCGTGCCTTGCCCTCGGTCGTCTTCTCGGTCTTTTGGTTTATGTCGAAGCGTAGTCTTGGTGGCCTTTATTCCTCCGGAGAACCAATGCCCCGAGGAACATGTTGTGATGTGAATTCCCTTGTTGGTTTGCCATGTTATTATGGTCATGAGAAATTCATTCTGGGATGGCTGGGATCTTTTTGACTTGCTCTTTCCTAGTGGCGTCCTTGCTGCAGTCGATCTGATGTTCCCTGTGTCCAAGTAGACAACCTATAGCTTAGAGAGGTAAAACATGACGTCTGCTGATAAACAGCTAACACGAAGTGCCCAGAAAGAGTATAACAGTATTTATAACTTTGCTGATTTTTAGTGTCTTACTGGTGTTCTCTCGCTAATTAACTATACTGCGGTGGCTAAATTGCATTCACAACGCTCAAATACACAACATCGATACCTGTCAAATGTTGTAAAGCATAATAGTTTCTGCTATCTAAAATTGTGTAGGTGTATGATGTTTAATATTTTAATTTAACATATTGCTGTCTACAAGGTATCCTGACAACTGACAACTGTGTTAGTTCTTAAAGCGTCTTATTCTTTTTTTTTTTTTTTTTTTTTTGAAGGACTTGTAGTCCGGGGTGATATGATACAATACAACATCACCGGTCTATTGCGGTCTAACTGTGTTGGTGGGCAGTAAATTTCCACAGGGCAGTGACTGCGTCACTGCAATTCACCAATTCACTTTGGAGGTGTGGCTGTGGGACTTGTAGTCCCGTACCACCCTCTGACGGTGATAGTACTACATGAGTCAGGCAGAAAAATTTTGCCTAACATGGGCATCAGTTATAATCATGTCTTATTTCTAGGGAAACCAAATAAATGTATAACGGTCTCGTTAATAGCGCCTGCGAGTTTCCCCATAAAGGAAATATGTCTTTAAACCGTATGTTCGTTCTTGTTATGTATTCATGGCTTTATTTTCACATTTACTGTCAATTTTTCTCGATACCCAAAGATTATATGCAAAGAAGCCTCTCTTAGCTCATGACGTATCAAGACAGCGAGTGATACTTCAGTCTCTACCTTGTGTGGTCCCTTTCTCGATTTTACGAGAACATACCCTAAAATGTTTACTGGCGCTTTTGGGCGACGTTACGCAATTAACATGCTATAAAATGAAGCTGCAACTTTTAAGGGTATATAATGATTCAACTGAATTTCAGGAATTTATCACTGGAACGATAGAAACTTTGATATTGTAAATCACAGACACCGATTTAAAACTCTGCTGAAGGAGGCCTACAGGAGAGAGATTAAACATGGCAGCAAATAGCCGAACAATTTCATAGGTTATGATCAATTTATTTCACAATACAGATTTGTGCTTGATATTACTATGACTCCAATAACTTTCGTATGCTGCATCATCAACTGCTAATTTAAGATGCGTCTACGGCTTCCTCGCGACGCAGAGGATACAAGGGAAGTTGTAAGAAAACTTCGTTTTCCCAGTATCTTCGTCACGACGTATGGTAATTGACTTTTGCTTTAGGTTGGCTTCCCATACTGCGTTCATGAAGTCTTCCTTCTCGTGCGCGGGTATGCGATTCAAGAATGGGTTGACAGAGGTTAAGATACCTGAAATAAAGAAAAAAAGTCTGCTATTTACTACATATAAACAGCAAGAAAATTTTAGGGAAGAGGATGCTAGATCATGTGTAGGCAAAGTAGCGTATTTTAATCCATGTAAGAGCACAATAAAAGTTTCATAATCACACATAGATATCTGTTTCCAACAGTTGAGTCTCTGTGTGTAACGCGGGAACTGTGTCAGACACATATACTATTAGGACGAAAAGTGCTGTTACTTGGTGGTGTACTCTGAGATAAGAATTCTGCTCTGAAACATATTGCAGTATCTGACGAACCTTTCATCGCAACTTACTGCGCTTGTGCAGGAAAATTTAAAATGCATGACAGTATCTGTCGGTGAGTAGAGTGAAGGGAGGTAGTACAGAGGGAAGCACTGTGACAGCATGATTTACACCAGCCACAAATAACTAATACTGCCCGACCTATGCACATCACAAAAGAGTTAGAATGATCTCCAAATTCCCCTATATGTAACAATGAACGTCTCTGCGTTCGCATGTGACTAAGGATTGCAAAAAAAAAAAAAAAAAACAGTAATGCGTAGAACTTTCATCGCACGTCAAGGTGAGTAGAGAACTTTTGATATAATACAATGCCACACACACACCTCACACATACGCAACCACGCGTAACACAAAATAGATGGACTTTGCACTTTTACTTTGATGTGAAACTAACGAAAGTGACGATAACCGCCCTCGCTGGCTCAGATGGATAGAGCGACTGCCATGTAAGCAGGAGACCCCCCGTTCGAGTGCCGGTCAGGGCACACATTTTCAGCTGTCCCCATTGAAGCATATCAACAACACCTGTTGGCAGCTGAGGGTTTCGATTAATTATCATTTCTTTGAATAAGGTCTTTACCGTTCGTCTCATTGCGTATTTCTTTCAATTATCTTCTGTACTATACTGTATCAGTTCTTTCTACACATGGTCCTAACGACACATCGTGCAAATGATACCTTCGTCCTTCAGTGTTGCAACCATTGTATGAGGGAATTGTATGGACTACCAAAATGGATGACAATACCATCCTCTGCTCAGGACTGCCAGCACCTCGTCCTCAGCACAATAAGGTTCAAAAATGGCTCTGAGCCCTATGGGACTTAACTTCTAAGGTCATCAGTCCCCTAGAACTTAGAACTACTTAAACCTAACTAACCTAAGGACATCACACACATCCATGCCCGAGGCAGGATTCGAACCTGCAACCGTAGCGGCCACGCGGTTTCACACTGTAGCGCCTAGAACCGCACGGCCACCCCGGCCGGCACAGCACAATAAGGCATTTGTGTTAAAGCAGGAAAGAGTGAAAGTATTAACTGTGTAAATACACGTAATAAAACTGAAGTTCGTTATGCCTCATTTACGACTGCATGCTGAAAAGTAATGCCTACGAATTTTTTACATGAAAATTCTTTAAGTTTTTTAAATAAAACAAATGTTATCAGCATTCAACACCTTTATTCTTCATGGCTAAATATTTTTTCTCAACATTGTCACTCTGGCGACGAACAAATTTTTGCCAACGAGAGACCAGTTTGTTGAGACCGTTACTATGGAATGTTTGACTCTGTCGACAGAGGCACAAGCTGACCTCTGGTCGCACTGCTTCATCACTATCAAAGTGAAGCCATCGAAGGTGTTCTGTAGTTTCTGGGAACAGATGAAAACCGGATGGGGCCAAGTCGAGACTGTATGTAGAATGATATGACGGTGAAACCAAGGCGTCGGATTGTTGCAGATGTCACAGAGCTCGTGCATAGACTGGCAGAGGTTGCGTCTGAGTGGACGGACTCGTGGAATTTGAAACTCCATTTCGGCACGCTGTTTGTTATGCGCCGACATAGTTAGGTAATAGACCGTCACGTTAGACGCTACAATTCGGAGCCCTCTAGCGGAAGAGGCCTGCAAATCGGTAGACATGAAGAATAAAGATGTAGAATGTCATAACGTTTGATTTACATAAAAAACTTTAAGAGTTTCCACGTAAAACATTCTGAGGAATTTCTTTACAACACCCTCTACATCTGGAGTCATTATATCTTTAATGGTAATGATGGTCTATTACAAAATTAAATAAGGTGCCGGTACTAAATTAAGTTTTTAAAGTTTCTCAACAGTTCGCATTATTGCAGTTTGCAACGAATAACATCGTTATTTTATTTTTCGATCTTTTACGGTATTTAATATCGTGTTGCCTTTTCTTTTCTTTTCAAATGTGATATAGTATTTTTGTTACTAGAATTTATAAAGGTTGTTGTTCTTTCCTTTGATGCGTTGTTGGAAACAGTATTGTAACGGCGGTGCTGTACATACTAGACAAACATTAATAATGAAATAGTGTTAAATTAAGTTAATCTTGCATGATTCATGAAATTAGTATTGGAAGCATGTCTACGGTAACAACTGTACTATACGAGTACTAATAGCAAACATGTAAACCTTCGTGCCTGCTTGTTTGCCTTTCAACAAATCAGTCTCCAAAACCACTACACCAATTTCTACGAGATTTTCACTGGTAATGTCAACGTAGCTTGAGACCATGTACAAGCTTTATTGCAACAAAATCGAATCATGGAAAAAAATGTATCCATACATATAAAAATGTATGTTCCACATCTTCTCCGAAACCAGTGAACCGATTTCAAAGTAGACATTTCACTTACTGTCTGGAAAGAATTGCTGCGGGGGTAAGAACCCCTGCAAATCAAAGTGGTGAAAAAGAAGTGTAGGACACGACATGCGAATGCCCAGATTTTATTCATCCAGTAATTGAGAACTAGAGCACTTAGTGACTTACAACAAACTTTAAACATAATTTCAAGCCTTTAAGAAACTCCCACACAATAATGAAAGGAAAAAAGTTTATCGCTTACTACTATTTCGCTGTTCATTTTCGCATCAGACATGAACTTTTAATTTATTACTTCCTTTTTACTAACTGTATTCGCATCACATTTTGCAGAGAATATTGGCATAAACCCCAGAATATACGTGAAAAATTTTATGACTGTACGACACATACGTCAGGATATATGGAGTCATAAACACTGAGATGCGTTACAAACTGCCGCATCGTGCATGACATTTAACTTTATTATTACTAACCCACAGAACAGATTTCGATGAAATTTCATAAAAAGATTGAACCCTCAGGGAAAATATGGATTACTTGAGAACGAGTATTGTGCAAGATACTTACTGATTTCAAGAATGTGACGTTAATTAGGGAAAACTGTATACTCTTTGATAAAGCCATTTACTCATTGATTTTTGAACTTTATCATATTTGTGGAAATGCTTATGTTGGTTGATATTTGCTATCTGATATGATTAAAATGCATATACAGTGCTTTTGCAATCATCAGTGTGTTCCGTCAGTACTTGCACACTAACGTACACTTTGCATAACGTACAGCTATTATGCACGCATCCAGTATTCGAGGACGAGAGCACTTGTCAGTGACTTGCAACTAGTTTTGCATATAATTTAAAGCTTTCTGTGGTGTCACCGCCAGACACCATACTTGCTAGGTGGTAGCCTTTAAATCGGCCGTGGTCCGCTAGTATACGTCGGACCCGCGTGTCGTCACTATAAGTGATTGCAGACCGAGTGCCTCCACACGGAAGGTCTCTCAGCGACGCTCAACATTAATGGATTAAAGTTAAGTATTCCACCAGCTACGTCCGTTTTTCTAAAGTCTAATTTCCTTGTCCTGTTCCAGACCTCACGCCAGCCTGCGTGAGCTAAAACGCGTGCCTTTCGGCTTCCTATAGTAACACGGTGATGGCTCTCCTGCCAACCCACAAGACTGGCGACGAAGCAACACCGCGTTCGTAACAAGCAAGGCTGTGGCAAGCACCAAGACAAGCAGTAGAAACTCTCATTGTGTGCAGGCGGGTATTAAGGCTAAAATGTACGCCCAAGGTGGGTTGACACGAAGGGGTCAAAACAGGACGCAGAATGTCGTCGACATATCAACCAAAGGAGTCCTTACGAAAAGAAATGGCACCCCACACCATCACTCCTGGTTATCAGGCTACATGGCGGGCAACAATCAGGTTGGTATCCCCTCTGGCTTCATTGGAGTAGAATTGTCTTCAGTGATGAGTCACGCTGCTAAATGATCCCCGATGACCAGTGAAGTCGTGTCTGGAGACGACCCAGATCTTTCACTGTGTGATTTTCACACCCTTGTCGACCTGAGGAAAGTCATACGTGAATGTCGTTTTCAGTCGTTAGGAAGTATTGATCGTCTCGTCCTCCAGTGGTATAAATGTCTTAACGCATGTGGTGATTGCTTTTGAATGGAACCATTTTATGGTCCCACTCAGGCGGACGTTCGATTTTCGTTTAACTGCGTCCCATAGAAAGAGGAGATGGACAGAGAGAGGGTGCCGAGGAGAGGAACAAAGACAGGAGCGACTAGCACAATGGGAGAAGATGGACAGAGTGTGCCAGTTGGAGGAGGTGGACAGAGAGAAGAGATAGGAGTGGGACAAAGAGGGGAGGGAGTAGCAAGTGGAGACGGACGGGATCAGATGGAGAGAGAGTGACAGGTGGAAGAGGTGGACGGAGAGAGGAAGAAGGAGATGGACAGACAGAGGGGGAAAGGAGGACTGGACTACCAGAATTTAAATGATTGTATACCCAGGCATGTTGGATACTCAGTTAGTGAAGTAATGTTTCAAGTCAGCCTGTTTAAGCTTCACAATAATTAATTTCTGTTATCTAACTAGCAAATTTTTACACACAGTTCGAAGGTAACCAGTGCTTTCAGTTCTCTAAAGTACTCAGAATTATGATAGCGAAGAAATACTGAGCCGCGCGGGGCGGCCACACAGTTGGAGGCGCCATGTCACTAATCGTGCGGCCGCTCCCGCCGGAGGTTCGAGTCCTCCCTCGGGCATGGGTGTGAGTGTTGTCCTTAGAGTTAAGTAGTTAAAGTAGTGTGTAAGTCTAGGGACCGATGACCTCAGCAGTTTGGTCCCTTAGGAATTCACACACATTTAAAGAAGAAATACTGATATTTCAAAGTGATTTGAGTGTTGATTATCCTATTTCTGGTCACTGTCCTTTCTTTAGAAGTGAACTTAAGTTGTGCTGATAGTTGCTACAAACGTCGGTTTCCTCATCTACTGTCGATCGTCTATACACGACGTAATTTAAAATCAAGCAGAATAAGAGTATACAAGTATCCTATTTTAAATCGCTATTTACTATCCTTGTGTGCTGTGATAGCATTAAAAGCGGCGGCTTCTCCAATATGTTTATGCAAACATAATCACGATCATTTACAAACAAAACAGAAAATTTGCGAAACAGATTCGCCTATTGCGACTATACACTGAGGTGACAAAAGTCATGGCATGTCTCCTAATATCGTATCGGACCTCCTTTTGGCCGGTGCAGTGCAGCAGCTCGACGTGGTATGGACTCAACAATTCGTGGAAGCCCGCTACAGAGAATCTGAACCGTCCGTAACAGTGAAAGTGTTGCCGTTGCTGGATTGTGTGCTCGAACTGACCTCTCGATTATGTCCCATAAATGTTCGCTGGAATTCATGTCAGGCGATCTGAATGGTCAAATCATTTGCGCGAATTGTCGAGAATGTTCTTCAAACGAATAGCGAACAATTGTGCCCCGATGACACGGCGCATTGTAATCCACGAAAATCCTATCATTGATTGGGAACACAAAGCCGATGAATGGCTGCAAATAGTCTCCAAGTAGCCGAACATAACTATAACCAATTAATTCAGTTTGACCACACTCCATTACTAAGCCACAAAAAGTTTGCACAGTCCCTTGTTGACAACTTGGGTCCATGGCTTCGACGGATCTACGCCACACTCGAATCTTACCATCAGCTCTCACCAAATGAAATGTGGACTTTTGTGACAGTGCCACGATTTTCCAATCGTAGGGTCCAACCTATATAGTCATGAACCCAGAAGATGCGCTACAAATGCACTCGCGTCGGTCGTCTGTTGCCATGACCTATTAACGACAAATTTCGCCGCATTGTCCTAACGGATACGTTCGTCGTACGTCCGACATTGATTCCTGGGTTTATTTCACACGGAATGAGTGCTGTCGACAAGGGATCTCAGATCGATTCCATATTCCTAGATTTCCAGAAGGCTTTTGATACCTTTCCTCACAAGCGACTATTAATCAAATTGCGTGCATATGGAGTATCGTCTCAGTTGCGTGACTGGATTCGTGATTTCCTCTCATAGAGGTCACAGTTCGTAGCGATAGACGTTAAATCATCGAGTAGAACAGAAGTGTGTTCCGCAACGAAGTGTCATAGACCTCCTGCTGTTCCTGATTTATATAAATGACCTAGGTGATAATCTGAGCAGCACCCTTAGATTGTTTCCAGATGATGCTGTAATTTACCGTCCAGTAAAATCATCAGACGATCAATTCCAATCACAAAATGATCTAGAGCGAATTTCTGTATGGTACGAAAAGTGGCAATTGGCAATAAACAAAGAAAAGTGCGAGGTCATCCACATGGGTACTGAAAGAAATCCGATAAATTTTGGGTATACGATAAATCGCACAAATCTAAGGACTGTCAATTCGACTAAAGACCTAGGAATTACAATTATGAACAACTTAAATTGGAAAGACCACATAGATAATATTGTGGGGAAGGCGAAACAAAGACTGCGCTTTGTTGGCAGAACACTTAGAAGATGCGACAAACCCACTAAAGAGACAGCCTACATTACACTTGTCCGTCCTCTCCTGGAATATTGCTACGCTGTATGGGATCCTTACCGGGTAGGATTGACGGAGGACATCGAAAAAGTGCAAAGAAGGGCAGGTCGTTTCGTGTTATCGCGCAATAAGGGAGAGAGGGTCACTGATAAGATACGCGAGTTGGGGTGGCAGTCACAAACAAAGGCGGTTTTCCTTGCGGCGAAATCTATTTACGAAATTTCAATCACCTACTTTCTCCTCTGAATGCGTAAATATTTTGTTGGCCCCACCTAATTAGGGAGAAATGTTCATCATAAAAAAATAAGAGAAATCAGAGCTCGAACGGAAAGATTTGGGTGTTCCTTTTTCCCACGCGCCATTCTGGAGTGGAATGTTAGAGAAGTAGTATAAAAATGGTTCGATGAACCTTCTGCCACGCACTTAAGTGTGAATTGCAGAGTAACCATGTCGATATAGTAGATATAACTCCTTGTCTGTTACCACTGCCAACTCTACGAAAATGCCGCTGCTCTCGGTCGTTAAGCGAAGGATGTCGTCAGCCACTGCGTTGTCCGTCGTGAGAGGTAATGCCTGAAGTTTAGTATCCTCGACACACTATTGACACTGTGGATCTCGGAATATTGAATTCCCTAATGATTTCGGAAATTCAGTGTTCCAACTAACATTCTGCATTCAGAATCTGTTAATTTTCGTCGTGCGGCCATAATCACGTCGGAAACCTTTTCATATGAATCACCCGCCTACAAATGAAAAATCCGCCAATGCAGTGCCCTTTTATATCTTGCGTACACGATACTATCGCCATCTGTATATGTGCACATCGCTTTTGTCACCTCAGTGTACATTGACATCAGCTGTTTGCGACATGAAAATTTGTGGTGGAGTGGGACTCGAGCCCGGAATTGCGGCTTATTGGAAGCAATCACCTTAACCACATCCGCTATCCCAGCACGCCGGCCGCGGTGGCCGAGCAGTTCTAGGCGCTTCAATCCGGAATCGCGCTACTGCTACGGTCCCAGGTTCGAATCCTGCCTCGGGTATGGATGTGTGTGATGTCCTTAGGTTAAATAGGTTTAAGTAGTTCTAAGTTCTAGGGGACTGATGACCTCAGATGTTAAGTTCCATAGTGCTCAGAGCCATTTGAACCATTTATCCCAGCACGCCTCCATGATCGATCAAACCTTCCATATCTCACGTAGTAACAGCCCTTATGCTCTCACAATTCGTGATTCCAACACAGGGAGGCAGATATTATATCGTCATTTTAGATTGATTACTGCGTTTCATTAGTAGGTATGGACGCTGCAGATTGTTCGTTTCTTGTGCACTGGTTAATGGACATTGTCATAAGACAGGTTGTCTGTTCAAAGAGCTGGACAGTATCTTGTCTCTAGAGGAAAATAATAATTTCTGGAGAAATACTGAAATTAACGAAGGTGTACATCGAGTCATTAGTTGCTAAATAGGCAGTCAAAATCCGTGATGTATTCTGCGTGTTGAAAAAATTTGAATTTATGGCACCTCAAATACTACATAGCACATTTAACATATTCTCACATTCACGTATGGATTTCATGTTTGAATTAAACACTTTCGTACAGACATTAAACTCCTACCTTTACAGTCTTCTTTAGTGTCGTAATCAATGCTTCTGGGTTCTGAAATCCGGTAAACGACTTCGAAACCTGCGTCCAGCAACAGCTGCAGGAAGTCTGCTGTTGGGTCCTTGGAATAGTGGTACGGCGACAGGAACAGCTCAACATCCTGCAACAGAAGTGGGGACATTTTATGGTCGTCAACTGTGCGGCCTGTTGCTACCAGCAGACCTTCTTCCATAGCTTTTTATTAAAAAAATGGCTCTGAGCACTATGGGACTCAACATCTATGGTCATCAGTCCCCTAGAACTTAGAACTACTTAAACCTAGCTAACCTAAGGACATCACACAACACCCAGTCATCACGAGGCAGAGAGCTTTTTATACCTGGGATTCATAGTCATGTAGAACTTTATAAAAAACATATTTACGCCAGTGACTGTAACACTTTCTCTATTTCACGATTGCAATTTCGGCCTTAGACCATTATCAAATGCAGATTTTTGTGGCTTTAAGCCATGTCAACTTAAAATGAGCTGACACATTAATACGTCGACGTCATTACTATTAAATACATTCGTGACGCTGTTACATATTGTTACATATTGCGGGCACACATATCCATAAGTTTTATGATCTTTTATTTTTCCATAGCGTGCAACAGTCACTGAAGAAAAAGTGATAACAGGTGGTAACGCCTATAAGCTACGTAGAAAGCCCGCTGTCTTTCTCCCTCTAAAGTGTTCCTTGTTTCAAGTTTATCACATCAGCCTGCCACCAAGTTTTCTGGCAGACGTAGATTCGTTTGAAACTGTTATGCTGACAACACAAGTCTTACGACTTGAGCGCTGGTGTGTTTTCATGTAGTCAGTGAATCAGTGGACTGCAGAGTGTAGTAGTGGCAGGCGGAATTTTGAGGGGCAGAATTACTTGGAATATT
Organism: Schistocerca serialis cubense; assembly: GCF_023864345.2. NCBI lineage: Eukaryota > Metazoa > Arthropoda > Insecta > Orthoptera > Acrididae > Schistocerca > Schistocerca serialis. The sequence goes on from NC_064639.1 coordinate 913,029,376, forward strand.
AGGTAATATAAAACGTGAAATTAGTGAAGACCACTGGTAAGCAGTATAAATGTGATTAGAAGAGGAATATTAATTGGAAATATATACGAGAAAGATGATAATAAGCTGTACTGTGGAAGTAATGGTCGAGTTTAAAGTGGCTCAAGTGGTAAGGCTAACAATCTCGCGTGAATCGTAAGAAGCAGTAATTATCCTGTACAATGTTACATCTGATCTTTAGCGATTTTGATGGGGTTATTTTCCGAATCCTTCCAGCCAGATTGAAATCAGTATTTTAAGAGCGGAGTGCGAGTAGCAGCTAAAGCTGTTTAGGTTTGAAATGCTTGTCGTATAAACAGTGACTGTATTTGTGTGCTTTGCTGCTTCTTAATTACTGAATACAAACCATGTGCATACTAGCATCTAATAAATTGGAATGAACAATTATGAAACTATATTAACATCGAAACGGCAGAGTCTTGGTACTAGACGTGCAGTCACAACTCTCAAGAGTCCCATGTTCCTCTTTATGTGTTTCTCCCACTCCCCCACCCTCCCTCCTCACCAACTAAATAATTTCCTAAATTTGTGACCGGTAATGTCGTTTCAAATATGGGACTTGGCGTGGGCAGAAGACTACATTGTGTTGGATGAGCTTGTTAAGGTTGCTTCAGATTCCTTTCATCAGGGATCTGGAACATGTCAGCTGCTGTTTGGCTAAGGACAGAATTGAGTAGTTTTAACTGTTACAAAATTGAAAATTAATTGAATTATATTGACAATTTTCATGTTAGGTCCGTCTGTGCATAAGCGAATCAAACGAATTTGATCGTGATATACATGTACCGCCTACTATTTTATTTTACATATTAGACATTGTAAACTGAGCTTAGAAACAGCTCTGGCACATTCTGATTCTCTATAACGTAACAGTAGTCCAAATTTCTGCTTACAGTGTTCATAGGTCCTGCTCTGTACGTGTTCTTGTTCTGGTTTTATAGCGATTCTTCCGCTTTCTGACATTCGAATTTTCATTGGTGCAGCACTGTGAATATGGACGTTCATTTACTTCGTATTATGCTTTGAATGTTTTTGCCAAATACTGAGCATACATACTACAACAAATCGCATTAGGGACAATCGCACATAGGAGCCAGTATTCAAACAATGAAGCAAAAGATAATAATCAGTAACTTCACAATAACTAAGACAGACAAAGTATACCTAACATTATTCATTAATAAAGAACAATCATCACAAAAAAAGGAATACATAAATACAAACATCATACGACCATTGAAATCGGACTCAATAACACCACTCCAGGCAAATGTGAGAAAGGCTTTTCAAAAATTCAACATGCACACTCAGACAGACAGAAATACTATGTAACTCAGAAGGACCCACAAGAACCAATACTCTACAGCCAAACAAAAGTAGCTAAATACAACATACCCATAAACTAGATATAAATTTCAGAAAAGCTCCAACGTACCACCTGACAAAATGTTTCCAATAAGTGTTCACAAAACATTAAAAACAGAAACTAATAAGCCGTGAAAAAGCAGAGATAACCTAATAGAACATATGCACAACATGTATACACCACACACAGGATTACTGATCTCATTTGACATTGAAAACATGTACACTTCCTTCCTCATCATGAACACAATCGAAATGATAGAGCTAAGTGTCACATTACACGGCAGCCACATTTCTGTAGTGTCAGGAATAAGAAATAAGCTCAAAATGATCACTTGACAAAACTACTTCAAGTATGAAGACGAATATTATCTGCAATGTGATTTGCTACCAATGGATCCCCAATATCAAGAATCTTAGCTAACATTTTATCACTCATTTCGTAAACCAAATATTTGAAAAAACAGTGGCTGAAAAAAGATTTAAAGTCACGTATTGGCCCAGATATGTGGATGGTGTAATTTACCTGGAAAATGAGCCGAAAGGAAAAACAGATGAAATCCACTCACATGGAACGCCTTGACCGTGTGGTCGCAAGTTCAATCTTTAGTAATGCTCATTTGAAAGTACTGTATAAACGATTAAGACACAAAATATATTCGCTACCATGTGCGTCAGGAGGGCGATAGAAAATGAATGTCCAGGAGAATTTTCTATGGGATGTATGTATTACACATCACAACATGAACATCGTCGACGTTCAAGAAATGTTCAAAACAAACCATTAACTTGCTCCATGAACCGAAAGAAACATGGCACTCCAGAGTGATCACAAAGGCTCGCACCATCAAGATCGAAGTCGAACTCCTTGGGAGTTACAAACCGTGCGTTTCAGATGCAGACGTGATTTGTGGCTCCCTGTCCGGCAGCCCCATCAGTCAAATAAATCAGTAACAGCTTGCACTGTACGCGCTTGAGCATTGTCCTGTAAAATGATATCCAGGTCCTGCAGAAAGTGTCATCACATCTGTCTCCATGCTGTTCATGTTTGGAACACAACCTACGACCAGCTTAGAGACATAAGTTATGACACTTTCTGCAGGATCTGGCCATCATTTTACAGAACAATGCTCAAGCACTTACAGTGCAAGCTGTTACTGATTTGTTTGACTGATGGGGCTAATAAGTGCTATACCACCTACTGCACTCCCCTGACTTAAGACCTCGTATGTTCAACTCGATTTCTAAACTGAAGGAAACACTTCGCTTCAGAACTGCTACAAATTCGTCGGGCAATAGACCGCGCCGCTCGTACTGTCAATACAACTGGCACTGCTAAGAATATCCTACGACTTGAACGTCGCTGGCAGCGGGCTGTACACAATGCTAATGACTAATTTGAAGGTCAGTAAGCCGGCCGATGTGGCCATGCGGTTCTAGGCGCTTCAGTATGGAACTGCGCGACCGCTACGGTCACAGGTTCGAATCCTGCCTCGGGCATGGATGTGTGTGATGTCCTTAGGTTGGTTAGGTTTAAGTAGTTCTAAGTTCTAGGGGACTGATGACCTCAGATGTTAAGTCCCATAGTGCTCAGAGCCATTTGAACCATTTTGAAAGTCAGTAATACTTTGAAACACGTATATGTTTTGTGCGAGCTGTAAATAAATAGTTGCCAATATTAAAGTTCCAACCCTTGAATTTTAATATTTTTCACAGTATTTTCCCAATACCTAAATTATTTCAAATCTATCTTTCCGACAACGTACTGAAATGCTTTTGGAACAGATGTTGTCTGGACTATTTTCAATTTAATTTATAACGCTATGCTTTTCATGACGTACACCTCGAATAAGTATTTATAATTCTATCAGTTAAAGTGAAAATACAGCAAACCTGAAAAATGTGCATGCAGACGACATTTCAATACGAATCCAAAAATCTAACGTAAATGCAGTAAGTAAAAATCACACTTTACTATCGTAGTAAATGCAGTAAGTGAAAATCACACTTTACTATCGTATGAAACGAAATGGTTTTAGATCAGGAGCCAAACCAACATCTTCAGTAAGTACGATTACAGATCATTCTTAAGTGAATAAAACGAAATGCGTATGGTAAAAGAAGTAGGAAATTTTTTGGAGTAGCAAAGACGGATTTGAAATACTTTAAATAAATAAATAACAGCTACGACACAAAGGCGACAAAAATGAAAAACTGAGTAAATGATTATAAAGCTGCCATCTCAATCCATTCGAGGGATGAAAGACGACATAGGAAAAAAATGGAGATCTGACACTATCGTCTATGTGTCAGCAATGACATCTACTTCCAAAATGCTCTGTAACTCATTGGAATGTTCACACTCAATGCGAGGAGTGAGTTCATTGAAGCTACTTGAGCCTTTTAACGTTAGGCAGAGATAACATAGGTAAGCGTATTTCGTTGTTATCTGTGACTAACATAAAACTATATGTCAAAATCTTGTCCTTGAAAATGGCTTAATGACGAAATCGCAATCGTAAAACAAAATTCTGACAGACGAAGGCAAGATGACAACTTTTAAAAAATCGGATGTGTTATTCGAAGATAATACCAACCTGTGTATCAATGCACATAATGAAGTTGATTTAAAGTAAAAGTTAGTGTTACAATACAAGAAGTTACAAGATAATTTAAGACAACCATTAAATTAGAGAAACATCATTGGTCAACATAACACTTAAGGACAACATAATCATGGATTTGTAATACTGAGCAGACATCTTTTGTAACGTTTTATGGATATGTTGTTAGAAGATCATATAAGATGGTAAAATCGCGATGAGCTACCGAGAATGATTGAGAGATTATTGATGTAACAAAATATGTTTAATGGTTAGTGTAGTAGTGAAACACAATTGTTTCCTTGCTACTCAAACACGTTTTATATATTACAAACTCCTGAGATATAAAGCAGAAAGAGAGTCGTACAAAAATCATTTAAATTTAAAAAAATTAGCACTAATGATAATGATGGGTGTAACCAACAGGTAACAGCGCAGAATGTTTATGTATATTTTCTCGTAACACATAATTAATTTTCAGACTTTAACAGCGAGGATCTAATTTATGAAACTAGCAGGGAGATACTTCCGTAAATGACTGCGTAGAATAACCAGGTGTCATAAAAACAGCCTAAAATAATAGCTTGTATATCTACATCATACTCCGCAAGCCACCTAATGGTGTGTGGCGGAGGGTACTATCGGTACCACTATCTGATCCCTCCAACCCTGTTCCACTCGCGAATAGTGCGTGGGAAGAACCATTGTCGGTAAGCCTCTGTATTGGCTCTAATTTCTCGAAATTTCTCCTAGTGGTCAATACGCGAGATACATGTGGGAAGAAGTAATATTTGTCTGACTCCTCCTGAAAAATGCTGTCCCGAAATTTTAATAGTAAATCTCTCCGCGATGCACAACCTCTCTCTTGTAACGTCTGCCAGTGGAGTTTGCTTAGCATCTCCGTAACGCGCTCTCGGCCAGCTAAACGATCCCGTGACGAAACGCGCCGCTCTTCGTTGGATCTTCTCTGTCTCCTCTATCAATCCTACATTATACGCATCCCAGACAGATGATCAGTACTCAAGAATCGGGCGAACAAGCGCCTTATAAGCCACTTCTTTCGTGGATGAGTTACATTTCCTTACGATTATTCTGTTACGAATCTGACTGTTGTGTCTGATTTTCCCACTATCTGTTTCATATAGTCATTCCACTTAAGGTCGCTCTGGATAGTTACGCCTAGATATTTTACAGCGGACGTTGTCTCCAGCTGTTTGTCATCAACAGTGCAGCTGTACAGTAATGGATTTCTTTTCCTATGTATGCGCAACATGTTGCATTTATTTACGTTCGGGGTCAACTGCCAGAGCCTGCACCATTCATCAATTCTCTGCAGGTCGTTCTGCAAATTCTTACCATCTTCTGGCGTTCCAACTTTGATATAAACAACTGCATCATCTGCGAATGGCCTTGAAGAGCATCCGACGCTTTCTACTAGATCGTTTATACACTCCTGGAAATTGAAATAAGAACACCGTGAATTCATTGTCCCAGGAAGGGGAAACTTTATTAACACATTCCTGGGGTCAGATACATCACATGATCACACTGACAGAACCACAGGCACATAGACACAGGCAACAGAGCATGCACAATGTCGGCACTAGTACAGTGTATATCCACCTTTCGCAGCAATGCAGGCTGCTATTCTCCCATGGAGACGATCGTAGAGATGCTGGATGTAGTCCTGTGGAACGGCTTGCCATGCCATTTCCACCTGGCGCCTCAGTTGGACCAGCGTTCGTGCTGGACGTGCAGACCGCGTGAGACGACGCTTCATCCAGTCCCAAACATGCTCAATAGGGGACAGATCCGGAGATCTTGCTGGCCAGGGTAGTTGACTTACACCTTCTAGAGCACGTTGGGTGGCAGGGGATACATGCGGACGTGCATTGTCCTGTTGGAACAGCAAGTTCCCTTGCCGGTCTAGGAATGGTAGAACGATGGGTTCGATGACGGTTTGGATGTACCGTGCACTATTCAGTGTCCCCTCGACGATCACCAGTGGTGTACGGCCAGTGTAGGAGATCGCTCCTCACACCATGATGCCGGGTGTTGGCCCTGTGTGCCTCGGTCGTATGCAGTCCTGATTGTGGCGCTCACCTGCACGGCGCCAAACACGCATACGACCATCATTGGCACCAAGGCAGAAGCGACTCTCATCGCTGAAGACGACACGTCTCCATTCGTCCCTCCATTCACGCCTGTCGCGACACCACTGGAGGCGGGCTGCACGATGTTGGGGCGTGAGCGGAAGACGGCCTAACGGTGTGCGGGACCGTAGCCCAGCTTCATGGAGACGATTGCGAATGGTCCTCGCCGATACCCCAGGAGCAACAGTGTCCCTAATTTGCTGGGAAGTGGCGGTGCGGTCCCCTACGGCACTGCGTAGGATCCTACGGTCTTGGCGTGCATCCGTGCGTCGCTGCGGTCCGGTCCCAGGTCGACGGGCATGTGCACCTTCCGCCGACCACTGGCGACAACATCGATGTACTGTGGAGACCTCACGCTCCACGTGTTGAGCAATTCGGCGGTACGTCCACCCGGCCTCCCGCATGCCCACTATACGCCCTAGCTCAAAGTCCGTCAACTGCACATACGGTTCACGTCGACGCTGTCGCGGCATGCTACCAGTGTTAAAGACTGCGATGGAGCTCCGTATGCCACGGCAAACTGGCTGACACTGACGGCGGCGGTGCACAAATGCTGCGCAGCTAGCGCCATTCGACGGCCAACACCGCGGTTCCTGGTGTGTCCGCTGTGCCGTGCGTGTGATCATTGCTTGTACAGCCCTCTCGCAGTGTCCGGAGCAAGTATGGTGGGTCTGACACACCGGTGTCAATGTGTTCTTTTTTCCATTTCCAGGAGTGTATATTTTGTGAACAGCAACGGTCCTATCACACTTCCCTGTGGTACTCCGGATATTACCTTTACATCTGTCGATTTAGTTCCGTTTAGAGCGACGTGTTGAGTTCTGTCTGCAAGAAAGGCTTGAATCCAATCGCAGGGCTGCTCCGATACTCCGTAACCTCTATTTTTTTTATTAAACGGCAATGCGGGACGGTGTCAAATGCCTTACTGAAATCAAGGAACACGGCATCAGCCTGTGGAACTCATGGAAGAAAAGAACGAGTTGAGTTTCACAGGGTCTCTGTTTGCGGAATCCATGTTGATTTTTTTTAGAGGAGCTGTTCATTTTCCAAGAACGTCATAATTGTTGAGAATAAAACATGTTCCATAATTCTGCAACAGATTGACGTCAACGATATAGGTCTATAATTGTGTGGATCTGTCTTATGGCCCTTTCTTAAAAGCGGGAATGACCTGCGCTTTTTTCCAGTCGTTAGGTACCTTTCGTTGCTCAAGCGATCTACGATAAATAACTACTAGAAGCGGAGCAAGCTCTTTCGCATAATCTTTATAGAATCTAATAGGTAATCTGGTCCTGAAGCCTTTCCGCTACTAAGCGATTGTACATCTACATGATTATTCTGCAATTCACATTTAAGTGCTTGGCAGAGGGTTCATCGAACCACAATCATACTATCTCTCTACCATTCTACTCCCGAACAGCGCGCGGGAAAAACGAACACCTAAACCTTTCTGTTCGAGCTCTGATTTCTCTTATTTTATTTTGATGATCATTCCTACCTATGTAGGTTGGGCTCAACAAAATATTTTCAATTCCGCGATCGGGTATCTCAATATCTCCCATTTCGACGTTCGCACGACGGTTGAAAGCAGGGATCGTGTTACGATCTTCCGCGGTGAAACAACTTCGGAAGACCGAATTCAGTATTTTTGCCTTCTCTCTGTTATCTTCCGTTTCGGTGCCGGTGTGGTCGCTGAGAGAATGAATAGATGATTTTGACCCACTTACTGATTTTACATATGACCAAAATCTCTTAGGGTATTTACTCAGGTCGGTTGACAACGTCTTACTTTCAAAATCATTGAACGCTTCTCTCATTGCTCTCCTTGTGCTCATTTGCGCTTCGTGCAGCTTTTGTTTGTCAGCTAGGTTTTTACTTCTCTTGAATCTGAGATGAAGTACTCTTTGTTTACGTAGCGCTTTTCTAACACGGCTATGAAACCATAGTGGATCTTTCCCATCCTTTAAAACCCTACTCGGAACATACTCGTCTAGGGCATATTGAACGATGCTTTTGAATTTTTTCGATTGGTTATCCACATCTTCGTCCTCATCACCGAATATTTGATGCTGACTGCTGATATATTCTGAAATTTGTATCCTGTCACTCTTGCTAAGCAAATATATCTTTCTACCTCCATTAACGTTCCTTGTAGGACCCGTCGTCATAGATGCTGTCACAGCCTTATGATCACTGATACGTTCCTCTACATTAACTGATTCGATAAGTTCAGGTCTGTTTGTTGCCAGGAGGTCTACGACGTTACCCTCACGAGTTGGTTCTCCAACTATCTGCTCAAGGTAATTTTCGGTCAAGACATCCAGAACAATGCCACACGAATTCCTGTCTCTGGCACCAGTTTTGGTGGCATCACACTCCCAATCTATACCTGGCAAGTTGAAGTCACCCCCTATTACAACGGCATGATCAGGGAAACTACTAATGATATTCTGCAAGCTCTGTCTGAAACGCTCAACAACTTCAGATCTTGACCCAAGTGATCTATAAAAGCATCCGATCACCATTTTTGACCGTTGTTTGCTACTCAGTTTCAGCCAGATTAATTCACATTTGGAATCAGTGATAACCTCGCTAGATTTTATCGAATTTTTTACTGCAATAAACACGCCGCCACCATTGGCGACTAACCTATCCTTACGATAAACATTCCAGTCTGAACTTAGGATTTCGTTATCACTGACCTCTGGCTTCAACCACCTTTCTGTTCCCAATACTATCTGTGCATTATAACCTTCAATAAGCTATACTAATCCTGGGACTTTTCCTTGGATGCTCCTGCAGTTTACTAAAATCATATTAATCTTTTCTATCTCTGATCTGCGAGGACCAACATTCTCTGAGGTCGCTGTGGCTGATTTAACTGGCAAATCGTGTTTGTTCCCAGGGGAGGGGTCATCTAACCTAAAAGGGCCCGATGTGCATGCCACACGTACTGTGCTACCCTAGTAGCAGCTTCCTGAGTGTAGTGCACGCCTGACTTATTAAGGGGAACCCTTCAATGCAGCACCTGATGGCGAAGGTCGAGAAATTCGCATCCGATATCGTCGCAGAGCCGTCTGAGCCTCTGGTTTAGACCTTCCACTCTGCTCCAAACCAGAGGACCGCGATCAACCCTGGTTACGATGCTACAAATAGGCAGATTAGCTTGCACTTCTACGTTCAATGAAAAAAAAAAAAAATACAAGAAAATTACCTTCATTAAGAATTTATAGAAATAGTTGCTTCTAATAAATTCTATTGCATTAATGTACATTTGCTTACTAATTAATTTGTAGGGTGATATAATTAAGCTTCCAAACCGGTGTAGAAATAACACCCTGGCGTTGTAAGCATCATAATTTAATAGTAGTCGCTACAAATGACAGTCATACAACAATGCCTAAGGTGTACGTTTGACATTAAACAAACTGTACTACTCAGTGTGCTTGGGTGTACAGGTGCGATACTGTTAGTTACGTAAGCCCATCCACCATGGCAAGGTCATATCACATCGGATGGGAAAATCGGTTTTTAGGCCACGAGGGGTACCCGCAAAAGTCTAAGGAGCCTTGTCACGGTCCACGCGGCACCCCCCCCCCCTCCCCCCCCCTTCCCCCCCTTCCCCCCTCCCCCCCCCCATCGGAGGTTCGAGTCCTCCCTCGGGCATGGGTGTGTGTGCGTTGTCCTTAGCGTAAGTTAGGTTTAAGTTAGATTAAGTAGAGGATAAGCTTAGGGACCGATGACCTACGCAGTTTTGCCGGCCGGAGTGGCCGTGCGGTTCTAGGCGCTACAGTCCGGAACCGCGTGACCGCTACGGTCGCAGGTTCGAATCCTGCCTCGGGCATGGACGTGTGTGATGTCCTTAGGTTAGTTAGGTTTAAGTAGTTCTAAGTTCTAGGGGACTGATGACCACACCAGTTAAGTCCCATAGTGCTCAGAGCCATTTGGACCATTTGAACCTACGCAGTTTGGTTCCATAAGACCTTACTACAAATTTCCTAAAAAAATTTAATTGTCCTGAGGCCAAAAACCGCATAAAAATAATCACTCACATGGTTTTTAATTGTCCTGAGGCCAAAAATACCATAAAAAGCATCAATCAAAATCATATAGGGTTATTAATTTCCGTGTGACTGGCGCAAAACATGTTCAGTATGCTGTCCACCGTTTTGTGCATCTAGTTGAAGCCGAGAAATAGCATGTTCCACAACTGGTCGAGGTGTTTCCGTGGTCACGTTCAGAAAGTGTTGCGCAATGCATGCCTTCAATACAGCTAAGTTTACAATCGTAACACTGAACACAGAACCTTTCTGATAGTCCCACAACCGGAAGTCACACTGATTAAGATCAGGAGGTCGGAACGGCCAGGCTGATAGGAAATGGCGGCTGATAATTCTAGCATTCCCGAAATGGCGCTTCAGCAGCTGCTCAACTGGATTTTCAATGTGTGGAGGTGCGCTATTTTGCACAAAAATGATCCCATCCATACATCCACGTTGTTGGAGAGCTAAAATGACGTGGTTGCGCAAAACACACTCATAGCGCTTACCGGTGATGGTACAGGTAACAGGACCGGAAGCAACTGTCTCTTCGGAAAAATATGGCCCTATGATAAATGATGCCGTAAACCCGCACCACAAAGTGACCTTTCCAGGATGAAGTGGTATTGCAACCAGAACCACTTCATCCTGAAAAGGTCACTTTGCGTGTGGATTTTCCGTTTCCCATATTCGACAATTCTGTGTACTGACATATCCTGGCAGATGGAAGTGGACTGTCCAGAAAATCTTCCACGGTCAATCATTGTCCACTTCCATGAGGGCAAAAAATTCTAAAGCAGAGGTCTGTTTTACTGACAGGTCAAAAGGAAGCAACTCGTAGACAGGGATAATTTTGACTAGATAGCAAAGAAGGATGTTTCGTAGAATTTTACCCACAGTGCTCACGGGTATGTCCAGCGCTCGGGCAATTCTCCGTGCAATACACGTTTGCATACCACCACTCGTCTCCTTCTGCATTGCTGTGGCTGCTGCTTCCGCTGACGTCGAATCAGTTCGTTTCTTCCCTCAACCAGGTTCCACACCAAAAGAACCCGTCTTTTCGAATTTCTGAATCATTTTCTCCTGACCCACTGCAGTCATCGAACCAACGCCTTTTTTCAAGCTCTCCAATGTCCGGAACTTGTGCAGAGCGACGTGTGAACAATCATCATTCTTGTAGTACAGCTTTACAAGCAAGGCGCGATGTTACATTGACACAGTCATGGCGAACGTCGCAGACGCGAAAGGAGAAAAAGCCGTGTACTCGGCCACACTATTTTTTTCTTCTGCCATACGTTTTCCCCCTTCACCGATAATATTCCGTTGCAATTTGACATCAGTCTGACCAGTGATGTTATTTCTACAGTGTACTGAAAGTTTAACTTTAATTATAATAACGCTATATATAATATTCAGCTGCTTTTTGCTATGTTGACTAAGCGTCTTTTATAAGAGTGTTTCTATTAATGTTCTTCTGTTTTTATTTCTGCTGTATCATCACCGGTACAGTTTTCTCAAATGAATCTGTTGAAGAACACGAAAGTAATGTATAAAATGATGTTAGGATAGCACTGTGAAACTGGGTACTGTACAAGGGAAGTCATAAAGTAAAGAGAGTTTTCTAATTTCTTGCCGTAGAGCTTGGTAACACTGGTAGTATCCAATGCTGAAATATTGTCATCCGCAGCAATTCTACACAAGGTGTCATTCTTATTTCCGCGTTAGTCGTTGTATTGTAGTAGACCGTGAAACATGGCAGTTCCATTGTCCATCTGCACCAAGGAAATGAGGGCAGTTATTGGTTGGTTGGTTGGTTGGTTTTTGGGGAAGGAGACCAGACAGCGAGGTCATCGGTTTCATCGGATTAGGGAAGGACGGGGAAGGAAGTCGGCCGTGCCCTTTGAAAGGAACCATCCCGGCATTTGCCTGGAGCGATTTAGGGAAATCACGGAAAACCTAAATCAGGATGGCCGGACGCGGGATTGAACCGTCGTCCTCCCGAATGCGAGTCCAGTGTCTAACCACTGCGCCACCTCGCTCGGTGGGCAGTTATTAGCTTTTTGTTTGCGGAAGTTGTTAAACCTGCGGAAATTATTCGTCGAATGCAAGCGCCGAAGGGTGATAGCTGTTTATCGCGAAGCAAGATCTACGAATGAATAGAGCGCTTCAATCGGGGAGGAAATAACCTGTGTGACGAGGAAAGATCGTGCAGGCCATCGACGTCAACAACTGAGTACAATTTGGAAATAGGCGAGGGTACGGTGATGGAAAACAGGTGAATTACAGTGAACAAAATCGCCAATACTTTACATATCATTCATGTTTTAGCGTATTGCATCTTACACGACAGGTTAGATTTTCGGAAAGTGTGTGCAAAGTGGATACCGACAGAATTGTCAGCGCAGCTTAGGCGCAAAAGATGGACATATGTCTTAAACATCTGGCCCATAATCATAGCGAGGGAGATGGATTTTTTCGGCAAATCGTTACTGCAGACGATACAAGGGTGAAGAGAGTAAGGCTGCGAGCATCGTTCGGAAACACCCATCATCAACAGAAGTTAAGAAATTTAAACATCAACCATCAGCTGCTAAGATTATGCTAACTGTATTCTGGGACATGGAAGATATGGTAGCTGTTCTTATCACCCCAAGAGGCGAAACTGTGAACAGTGAGAACTATTGTGATGTTTCGCGAATTACACTGAACCCTGCAAGCAGATCCAAACTTTGCAGAAAACTGCGAAAAGGTGTCATCCTGCAGCAACATAATGCTCGGTCACATTCTGCCAAACGGACGGCCGAAACAATAAAGGAGTTGCGATTCGAATTGCTGGAATACCCGCTATACAGTCCAGTCCTGACTACAAGCGATTTCCATATGTTTGAACCACTGAAGAAAGCGCTCAGAGGAAAAAGTTTTTCAACCGATGCAGAAGTCATTGATGTGGTGGAAAATTGGTTACAGGTGCAACCCAAAACCTTTTTTTACCGACGGAATCAAAAACTTGTGAAACGTTGGACGAAGTGCATTGAAGTGCAGGGAGTATATGTAGAAAAATAATGTATGTTTCAGTTTTCTATCGTTTAGAATAAATATTCCTTTTCTCGAAAGTTCCTATACTTTTTGACTGTCTCTCGTATATTATTATAAATTTAATTATGCACTGATCAGCCAGAACATTTTGACCACCGACCTACTATCGATATAAACACATCCACGCGACAGCAGCAACTGGCGAGGAATGATTTCGTCAGACACATACACAGTGCATGTAGTATCAGTGAGCGTGCTATCCGTGGGTAGAAGGGGAAGGGACGTGATCTATCTGAGTTTGACTGAGGGCAGGTTGTGATGGCCCAGAAGCTTGGCACGAGCATTTCACAAACTGCGCGACTTCTCGGGTGTTCGAGGACTGCTGTGGTGTCTTCAACAAGTGGCGAAACCAAGGTGAAACCACGTCCAGACGTCGTGGGGTTGGACGGCCATCCCTCATTACAGATGTCGGACGTCGTAGGCTGCTCAGACTGGTAAAATAGGACAGGCGGCGAACTGCGGCGGAACCAACACCAGACTTCATGCTGGGCAGAGTACAGGAGTGTCTGAGTACACAGTGCACCGAACACTTGTAACGATGGGCCTTCGCAGCCGACGACCCATGTATGTGTCAGTGTTAGCAACACGCCGTCGCCAACTACGACTGAAATGGGCACGTGAAGATCGGCACTAGACATCTGCGCAGTGTCAAAGCGTTGCACGTTCTGATGAGCCCGATACCTTCATCATGCCGATGGGAGCGCGCGAATCTGTTGTCTTCCAGGGGAACAGCTTCTTGCCACCTGCATACCTGGACGTCTGGCGGCGGCTCCATTATGCTCTGGGGAACATTCAGGTGGGCATCATGGCTCGAGCCATGACGACCAAGGAGTATCGCGCACTTGTTGGAGACGCGAACATTCAGCTGGGCATCAATGGGTGCAGTGTTGCTCGTCATGGCTCGAGCCATGACGACCAAGGAGTATCGCGCACTTGTTGGAGACGCGAACATTCAGCTGGGCATCAATGGGTGCAGTGTTGCTCGTCATGGCTCGAGCCATGACGACCAAGGAGTATCGCGCACTGGTTGGAGACTACGTACACCCCTTCATGGCGAACATGTTTCCCGACGGCAGCGGCATTTTTTAGCAAGATAATGCGCCGTGTCACGAGGCCAGGAGTCTGATGGAATGGTTCAAGGAACACAATGGTGAGTTCCTATTCATGTACTGGCTCCCAGACTCGCCAGATGTGAACCATATATAACACATCTGGGATGTGATTGAACGCAGTGTCGGAGCTAATCATCCATCTTCCAGATATTTACGGGAATTAGATGACTTGTGTGTGCAGATTGGTGCCAACTCCGTCCAGCGACCCACCAAGGCCTCACTGCTTCCAAGCATACACGCGTCGCCGCTGTTATCCGTCGCAAATGTGGACGTACCAGCTATTGGGTAGGTGGTCATAATATCGTGGCTGATCAGTGTACATGTATTTTGATTAGGTTTTTAGTTATTCACAATTTTTATACACTTTTTTGTAATACGTCCGATTGTTTCTGTATTATGAACATTTCGAGGTTTCCTAAAATATTAGAAAGTTGTAAATGTATAGTCTCAATACACATTCTTCAAAATTTCTTTTACACGTCTGAGCTAATTATCAGTGAACTTACTTGCATGTATTTGCTCCACCTGGGATCTTTTCCCACGATATCATGTGCGAGGAAAGGGCTTGTTGCCATCATGACGAATACAGCTTCTCCTCCAGACGCCAGTAGCTTGTACATGTTCAGTATCGCGCGCCTGAAAAAAAAAAAAAAATACAGCACTTCTTTTAGTGCAATTGGTGTGCACAAATTTCTTATCATTAAATTAAATAATCTTTCCAATTCTCGGGTCCACATTGCATAAAATCTAATCTGTATCTACATTTACACTCTGCAAACCACTGTGGAGTGCGCGGCAGAGGGTACTTTCCACTGTAAAAGATATTAAGAGTTTCTTCCAGTTCCATTCGTGTGTAGAACGCAGGAAGATGGAGTGCTTTCCTGCATCTGTGCGCACGCTAATACTCTACCTGACCAGAAATATCAGGACATTCTTATGTAATGCGGAATCGAACACTAGATATCATGAGGGGCCGACAAACGGTATTCAGTGGGACGGAGATTATTGTGCTGTCAGTAGAGAAGCGGTAACAGCCCAATGTGTTGGGCGGGAGAGCTCAGTTACTTCTAACGTAGAATAGTCTTTGGATATCAGCTGGGGACATTTCAACCCTTCTAAGGTTGACCAAGTCGACTGTTGATGAGAGTGTGAAGCGGAAACGCGGAGGAACAACCACAGCTATACAAGAACAGGCAGACCTTATGCACTGTCGAGCATCCTAGAGGGTGGTTGCAAAATATCGTATGAAATCAGTGGAAGGAATCACTCCTGAGTTCAAAAGTGCTACTACAATTCCAGCTAGCACAACGTCTGTGCGTAGGAAGTTAAAAAGAATGGGGTACAAGGGTCGAACAACTTCTCGCAAGTCACACATTTTTGCAGTCAGTATTAAGTGACGGTTGTGGTGGCGTAATAAGCTGCGCCACTGAACAGTTGATGACTGGAAGCTATTGATTCCGAGTGACGGTTCACGTGACATCTTGTGACAATTCATGTGTAGTGCCAACAGTGAAGTGCAGATGAGATGGTGTCACGGTATGGCGGTGTTTTACGTGGTCAGAATGCGGTCTCCTTACTGCGCCTAAGAAAACGCTAAGTGGGGAGGGATACGAATGCCTTTTACAGCATTAAGTACTGCGTACAGCAGAGGAACAGTTCGGAGACGATGATGGTTTCTATCAGCATGACAATGTGTTCTGTCATAAAACAGCAATTGTGAAGCAACGGTCTGAGGAAAGTAACATTCCTGAAATGAAATGGTCGGCCCAGAATCCAGCCCTGAATTCAATGTAACACCTTTAGAATGAGTTAGAACGTTGCTCCAGATCTCAGCGTACAATATCGTTACCTTCTCTGCTTTTGGCTCTTTAGGAAGCAGGGGCTGCCTTTCCTCAGCAGACATTCAGTCACCCTGTTGAAAGTGTTTCCAGCAGAGTTCAGAGCCGTCATAAAGGCGGTCGGTGGACTGACTCCATATTAATGTTCACTAACATTTGTCCGGATACCTTTGATCAGAGACTGTATATGTACTTTCTATTCGCGTTACCTACGAGAGTGACTTGTAGGAGGTTGCAGTATACTTCTAGATTCCACACTGATTCTTGGAACTTTGCAAACAGACTTTCGTGGGGTTGTTTGTTTCTATTTTCAAACGACTGCCTGTTGACTTTTTTTGCATCCGTGATATTCTCACATGGTTCAAATGGTTCAAATGGCTCTGAGCACTATGGGACTCAACTGCTGTGGTCATCAGTCCCCTAGAACTTAGAACTACTTAAACCTAACTAACCTAAGGACATCACACACAGCCATGCCCGAGGCAGGATTCGAACCTGCGACCGTAGCAGTCGCACGGTTCCGGACTGCGCGCCTAGAACCGCGAGACCACCGCGGCCGGCTATTCTCACATGGATCAGACAAACCTGTGACTATTCGTGCTGTTGGTTCTACGTATTCGGTATTGGTCTCTCAATCTTGAGAAACATTCTAGAATATGTAGCACGAGTGCTTTTTAAGCAGTCTTCTATGTAGACTCATTCCAGTTTCCCAGTATTCCACCAATGAAGCGAAGTCTATTATCTGTATTGTTGCACTGTCTATGACAGAGGCTCATGTAACCACTCCCTTTCTTATCCTTACAAATTATTTCACCCACATGTTTGTATGGGATGACTAATTCCAATCGTGACTCACTGATGCTGAAATAGCAGATACAACATTTGAGCGTTTCGTGAAGTGCACGATTTTACATTTAAAGCAAGTACTCTCGGCATTACATTGAAGTGGTGCCAAGATCTGGGTGCATAACTGTGCAGCTATTTAATTCCTGGTATGAAGCCATTTTTCTTCATTGGCTGTATTTTTATTTGAGACAAACATTTTATCGCATTGGAACCGAGTCTTCTACAGGAAAAAAGGACTTCGTGCAACAAACGAGTCGCCTCCACAACTTAAGGTTGTAAGAGTGCAATAAGGCTATAGGGGACCTACATAAATTTTTTTCTTTTATTAATTTGCTATGCTTATTATTTATTGTATTAAATATCGACATTCAAATACTATAAATATATCTATCTGGACATAAATTTTTCAACGTATATTTACGTATCTTTCCGAAAAGAGAACATATTTCGACTATCGAAACTGAACGATCGAATGAAAGGATCCGTAACGAGGAAACAATGGCTTTTAACGTGACGGGACGGCTGGTATGTTGGCTTCTATGTGTGAGGAGACGGATAAAACATTTAAATTATGTATACCGCATCATGTGAACAACACAAAGTGCTTATTATTGAGAGAACTGTGAAACTGAATGAAGTTGGACCTTTATTAAGTGTGCAGGGGCGCATATCAGTGGCCGCTGCTGAAAAAAAATCTGTGTACATGATATCATATTTGATCATTACGGGGACTGTGCTGTTTTGTTTCAGTGACTGCCACCCCAACTAGCGTATCATATCAGTGACACTCACACCCCTATTGCGCGATAACACGAAACGTGATGCCCTTCTTTGCACTTTTTCGATGTCCTCCGTCAATCCTACCTGGTAAGGATCCCACATCGCGCAGCAATATTCCAGCAGAGGACGGACAAGTGTAATGTAGGCTGTCTCTTTAGTGGGTTTGTCGCATCTTCTAAGTGTTCTGCCAACAAAGCGCAGTCTTTGTTTCGCCTTCCCCACAATATTATCTATTTGGTCTTTCCAATTTAAGTTGCTCATAATTGTAATTCCTAGGTCTTTAGCCGAATTGACAGCCGTTAGATTTGTGCGATTTATCGTGTACCCAAAATTTATCGGATTTCTTTCAGTACCCATGTGGATGACCTCGCACTTTTCTTTGTTTAGTGCCAATAACCACTTTTCGCACCATACTGAAATTCTCTCTAGATCATTTTGTAATTGGAACTGATCGTCTGATGATTTTACTAGACGGTAAATTACAGCCTCATTTGCAAACAATCTAAGGGGGTTGCTCAGATTATCACCTAGATCATTTATGTAAATCAGGAATAGCAGAGGGCCTGTGACACTACTTTGAGGAACGCCAGATATCACTTCTGTTCTGCTCGATGATTTACCGTCTATCACTACGAACTGTGACATCTCTGAGAGGAAATCACGAATCCACACAACTGAGACGATACTCCATATGCACGCAATTTGATTAATAGTCGCTTGTGAGGAACAGTATCAAAAGCCTTCTGCAAATCTAGGAATATGGAATCGATCTGACATCCTTTGTCGACAGCACTCATTACTTCATGGGAATAAAGAACTACCTGTGTTGCAAAAGAACGATATTTTCTGAATCCGTGTTGGTTATGTATCAATAAGTCATTTTCTTCAAGGTGATTCATAATGTTCGAGTACAGTATATGCTCCAAAATCCTACTGCAAATTGAAGTCAGTGATATGGGTGTGTAATTCAATGGATTACTACATTTTCTTTCTTGAATATTGGTGTGACCTGTTCTGCTTTCCAGTCTTTAGGAACAGACCTTCCGTCAAGTGAGCGGATGTATATGATTGCTAAGAAAGGCGCTATTGGTATATCATCTGGACCGGAAGACTTGTCTTTCTTAAGTGATTGGAGTTGTTTCGCAACACCTAAGATATCTACTTTTATGACACTCATGCAAACAGCTGTTCCGGTTTAGAATTCTGGAATATTTACTTCATCTTCTTTCGTGAAGGAATTACGGAAAACTGTATTTAGTAACTCCGCTTTAGTGGCAGCATCATCGGTAACATATCATTCGCTATCGCGCTTCGAGGGGAGTGGGATGTATGCAGTTTGGAGTGAGGTGACATGGTATGTGGCAGCGATATGCTGTTTCACTGATCATAGGCATTTCTGAAGGAACAAGTTACGTAATATAGTAAGTAACATTAGAGAATAATTTAAGTCGTAATATATCTTAAATATGGTCTTTGATTTGCAATTTACTGATACTGACCACATCAAAATTCGTCATTTGGAACACGATATGTAACTTTTAAACTGAGTAGCGTACCAAAATCCACCGAGGCATGCGGTAACCGGTTTCGGCCATTGAAATACAAGTTGTGGTGGCGCCACCACTGAAAAGGGCGAGCCTCCAGGTGAGGCGGAAGCGAGGGCGTCTAGAAGGTCCTCGAAGCTTCGCATAGGAATAATTCTGGGGGAAATTAAAAGTAAGGTGCAGATTTTGTGGGGGGACGTACCATGGGAACAGTTGGCGGACTCCGTACCTGGCCCTCACGGATGGGAGATGCAAAAGTAGTCCACTCAGAAACATACACTAATCTTCATCAAACGAGCTGGACACAGAAGGGCAAGGCGGACTGCAATCATTGTTGATAGGCAGGTAAATGGTACCAAACGTACAATACGATTACACTTTCAGCCTGGAAAGACCAACATGTATTGTGCTGCATGGTCCAAAGACATAATTTTTCGAATCGCATCGAGACCCTATAGTTGCGAACATAAGCATCAGCACGAGTGGCATGCACCTGTACTCAGATGTAGTCCTGTGATGCTCCATCCCACGCCGCTTGCTCCTGAGCGAACAGGTCCTACGTATTGTTGGGTGTAGGTGGAGTCCTGATGGCATGCTCCACAATATCCCACTCATTCACCATCGGCCAGAGGCTGGCGATGCAGCTGGCCCTATCAGAGTATCAAAAAAGGTTCAAATGGCTCTGAGCACAATGGGACTTAACATCTGAGGTCATTAGTCCCCTAGAACTTAGAACTACTTAAACCTAACTAACCTAAGGACATCACTCACATTCATGCCCGAGGCAGGATTCGAACCTGCGACCGTAGCGGTTCCGGATTGAAGCGCCTAGAACCTCTCGGCCACAGCGGCCGGCTAGCAGAGTATCCGTAGCTGCAAGGCATGCTCCGGAGGTGGCTGTGGTATGAGGATGAGAGTTGAAACTTCCTGGCAGATTAAAACTGTGTGCCCGACCGAGACTCGAACTCGGGACCTTTGCATTTCACGGGCAAGTGCTCTACCATCTGAGCTACCGAAGCACGACTCACGCCCGGTACTCACAGCTTTACTTCTGCCAGTATCTCGTCTCCTACCTTCCAAACTTTACAGAAGCTGTGAGTACCGGGCGTGAGTCGTGCTTCGGTAGCTCAGATGGTAGAGCACTTGCCCGTGAAAGGCAAAGGTCCCGAGTTCGAGTCTCGGTCGGGCACACAGTTTTAATCTGCCAGGAAGTTTCATATCAGCGCACACTCCGCTGCAGAGTGAATATCTCATTCAGGATGAGAGTTGTCTTGTTGAAAGAGAGCATGGACAAGGGCGTGCACATACAGTCGAGCTACCGCTTGCAGGACCACATCCATGTACTGTGAACTAGAAACAGTAACGATGAATTGGAACCACAGGAGAATGCTACCCACAGCATCGCACCAGGCTGACAGGACGTGTGATAGGAGACCACAAACTGTGACTTTTGCACTGCAGCTCCTGGCACAGTCCAGCCACTAAAAAGGACTTGATGCCAGTCTGCAGAGCACCATGCTCATCGTTGCTGACACCAGGCGCGTCGGGGGCGACACGGTAGGCTTGTGAGCGACGTGTGTTATAACAGTCGGAGTACTGTGAAGCCTTTGTGATGCACCCGCCTGTCAATAGTACTAGCTCTTACGGCACGTTGCATGGTAGGCAGATAGCCCGCCAGATATAACGTATTATTGCCTTCAGATCTAATCGCGTGTGGTGGACAAACTGTCGGTGCTCCCGGCTTGTATTGCGTGTCCTGGTCCTACATGTCATGCAAGCATGCCTTCCTGTATCCATTGTCGGCAATGATGGACAGCGGTAGCCTCTGTACCACCGACGTGGTGCGCAATAGGACGAGAAGAGCACCCAGTCACCCGCAACGCCACGGTGCGGCCGCTCTAGAACTCGTTCAGCTGGGCAATTTACGAATACTATCAGACGTGTCGCCTGACTGCAGCGCACATACAGCTGATATTTATTTATGCTATCCACTGTCATACTGGCTGTCACAGGCGTTTGGGGCCCTCTTATATCAGCCTATAAGAGACATCACGGGTCACTCATGGTCAATGAGTAGGTGACGAACCGTGCAAATGAAATTGGTGCCACAGCTGGTATCGTGCAACATACGAAGGCGGTATGCAGTGCATCAATTGGCTCATTCTGGATGCAGCTCTTTTTATAACAGTGAGTGTACTTTTTGCAGCTAATCCTGGGATCGCTAAATTATTATAAGCAGGTTTCAGAATGAGCTTATGCAGTAGGAACATGTGTGGAGCATCAAAATATGAAAATTTTATATTTTCAGAAAATTGATATATCTGATGTCACAGTTGGCTAAATAGTTGGGGTCGCCGGTCCTTGTTCTAGGTAGATCGAGACTAGGGCTGACTGAGAACGGATCTGTAGTTAACGGCAGCTCAAACTCAATGACGCAATAAGCTTTTTGGTACTTCTGACTTTTGTAAAGTCGAAATATGAACAATCGCATAGGAAGAGTCTTTAGCTGGTGTTCACAAGTTCCACTTTTGACTGTGATAATGGTTACAAAGTTCTAGTTTAGATCAGATGAACAAAGCTGAAGTCATGTTATGGCGTCATATCTCACCTTGGTACCGAGAAGTGGATCTACGCTCAATATCTGGCTGTCAGCTTGCTCAGTGTTGTGTTGGATAATAGCAGATTGCCTTTCGGTCGCGACTGTGGGTGCTATTTTTATTGTATTGGAGAACATTGCGCGCTTAAGCAGTTTCAGAAGTATCCTGGCATTTTGCTTGCTTGCTTGCTTGCTGGTCCCACGTGGCAACAATATGCTTTGCTTCGGACTGGGGTCGATAGACAGCCAAATTTACGGGAGACTAGAAATTATTGGCTACAGTGAAGGCTGCACGAATTATGGTGAACGGTACTTTCATCTTTGTGTTTACATTGTTGCTAATGACGGCAACTTAATACGAGGACACAGTTCCGCGACAACATTGTGCGTTTTTACCGGATTCGTGTGACACTTATTTGCTGGTGTACAGTGTCACCCCAAGTTGTTTTTGGCAACGCAGAGCTTAGGTACTCTAGCCCCCTTGAAGCGCAGCGTCAAAACGAATGCCGACCAGGTAAGGGCAGATAGGTTTTAACAGATGGATGCAGTGCTGGTACAGAAGGAGTAACTGAACCAGCAGACCAGTCTCTGGTATCACTAGACCATACATGGCTGTTAGCCCACTGCTCACGGCTGCAGATAGTTCGTTCTAAAATACATTGTATGATTGCTTTTGTAGTCTTTCTTGTATCCGTTCTAAGTTGATGCCTTAATAATTAATGGGTAAGCAGGAATGGCAGTTCAAGCAGAGGATGAATTTTTATGCATCAGTCCCACCTCCCCACCGCCCTCTCTCTCTCCCTCTTTCCCTGTCTGAGTGTATAAAGTTTTATCTCATGAGGGTTCTAGGCCGTTGTCCTGTTTTTTTTCAGAAATACTTGACAGTTTCGGCCTACCAACTCTACCGATGGCATCGCCAGCACCAGCTCCCGGACCATCGTGACTGCACCTTGACTTTCAACCTCAACACCCTCAGCAGCATGATCATCAGTACCTGGAGCATCACTGCAATAGTGCTACCTGTGCAAGGACCGTCAACAACTGGATGCGGTCACTTAGTTTTGACGACGATCATCTATCGGCCAGTAGCAGTCTCTCAGCCCATTCTGTTTGTGATAGTGACCATCAGGTTTGTTTGCCCCACAGCTTTGCCGTACTCAGTGTTTCGAGGTGCAATTAGGGAAAGGATATCGTTTGCCCACATCGATAATTGGCCCGGATAGCATTACCCTATCTTTTTCCTTTAAGCGCGTGTCAACCCATGTTGTAAAGGGAATTTCCCGAGATCTTAAACGGCCTGTGGTATCCTGCCACTAAGTTTAACGCTACACTACGCTGCGAGTTTACCGATCTGCAGAAGGATGGAGTTCCCTAAAATTCCACTATACATATTGGGGTGAAAATGGCGTGATATCGCGGGGCACCTCAGTTGCTGTGTGGTTTGGGATATCTACCCTAAATGACATATTGGCTCGATTCTCCAGGAGAGAGATTCTGGGGAAACCCTTAGTAGCGTCCTGTATCTGGACATCCGCATTCATGTGTTTGATCAAAAACGTGGGTGAGAGGGGTCTTCCAGATGATGTAGCTGGAAAAGAGGGCATTATTAATATCTAAAATAAGGACAGTTATTACTCTGTGTGGTTACTTTTAGCTTGCGAGATAAAGTACAATAAACACCCAGTATACAAGTAAACAGCACAGGGTGATAATAATAGTGGGTATTATGAACAAGGTGGTATTTAATTCCCCACAAAACTCCAGGACGTTGCTAAATTTGAGAGGCGGAATAACTATTGTAATCCGGCACTTCACTGTTACACATTAAAAGACCCGACTTCAAAACAAGCGATAGGCATTGTTTTGGTGTAAGATGCATCGAAGCATATGAATTTATAGAGTATTACTTAGCTGATTTTCTAGTTGACGGTCTCATTGTCTTCCGTAACGGCACGATACTCTGATCTAGTAAGAAGAAAACCAACTGATGGAAGGACTGCAAAATTCAGATGGCTTCTAAAACTTACTGAATGAAGTAAAGTTCCTGAACTTTAAACTGTTTGTATTCAGCAGTATTTCGCACTCTGAAAAATTAGCATAAAATACTTCTGCCTTCAGCACTTCTGCAGAAGCACACCATCATTTACAAAACCATGCTACCAAAAATGTCCATTTACAGCTAACCTCCCTCCAAGACTGTATACAACGAACAACAGAGATTTAACTTGTAAACCGAAGAGTTTACAGCTCTGCCAATATTAATCGCTGGTGCATCTTTAAAAAACTTAATAAAATGAATTTACACAATTTTAAGTAAAATGCTTCAATATTAATTAAAATATGTAGAATATGAAATAATTGGTTTTATGAAGATGTATTTATCCAAAGTCATTTTTATATAACACAAGATATCGATACCTCCTGGTATCATAAGATTCTTACTGTATCACTGGCTCGATTGCATTACACCATATGTCTATTCGAGTATACAGACGGAATGAATGTAGGTAAGAGAAGTACAATAATGAAATGCAGAACATTCAGGAAAGAGTTGTTGTATTCTTTCGCTTCACCAAATTTGCTAGTCGGCGTCAAAGGCAGATATGTTGTTCATCGCTCAGGGAAAAAAAACGGAATACTGTAGCCCATTCTATATTAGTGCTAGTTAATGAAAATGTACTAGTAGAAGATGAAATTGAGAAAAGACTACAAAATATTTTTGTTTCTTTGTTCCATGAGCTATACAGTCAATAGACTAAGTAGGAGGCGAGACGGCGGTTTCCACCGCTGCACGAGGAATTTGCGTCGTGAATGTAATCTTTCCGGAGTCGACGGCCATGCAGAAGAATAAGATGCCTGATAGTGCATTTCACTGTTGTGTTTGCTCTTACAACAATGTAAAAAAAGGAAAATATTGCACGTGGTGAAATATGTCCAGTTCTGATCTAGCCACGATTGCTTTTGCATCCAGTAATGTGCACGTTGTTCTGTGCTGTAAGTACGTTCGATATGTTGAAGATAACAAATGGTTCAAAAGGCTCTGAGCACTATGGGACTTAACTTCTGAGGTCATCAGTCCCCTATACTTAGAACTACTTAAACCTAACTAACCTAAGGACATCACATACATCCATGCCCGAGGCAAGATTCGAACCTGCGACCGTAGCGGTCGCGCGGTTCCAGACTGCAGCGCCTAGAACCGCTCGGCCACTTCGGCCGGCTGAAGATAACAGAAATGTGTTTTTGTAATGATATATTTTGAAATAACCTAAATGAAGAAATTTAGAAAAATATTCACTGAGGAAATAGTTTAACGAGCTGATAATGCTGATTTAAAACTAAAAGCGCATTACGACGCTAAAGTGTACTGTATAGTTGTGTTTGGTCGTTGAACATTACGTCCACTTGAATTTAACATTGAATATTTGGATATTCGTGAAAGGATAGAAGCAAGAAATTGTTTGTGAGTGAAAGGTTCTGTAATTAACTGCCCTAAAAGGGATCATAATGAACACGAACTTTAAAATACCAGCTAAAATTAAACTGAGATTAACTATCTGCTTGTCAGAAACCATTGCACCCTGGGCCATCGCCAAAGCTATAGCTGTCGTAGGTTAAATCTGGCTGACGTAGCAACGCAATCAACCGCGCTATTAATAAACAACATTCTATCGGAAGATCTTGATATGGCAGCCAGCCAGGAATCGCAATTGTCAGAAGTAAGATACTTTGTAAAAACAGTGGTCTGGCAAGCTGCACAGTTCCATACTTACGAAACAAGTCGCCAAGAACAGTCGACTGGTTTCGCTATTAATAAATGCAATCACCTTTTTCCTCTCGACCTTGTATTATACTGAACAGCCAGGGAAAATGGTACACCTGCCTAGTATCGCGTAGGGCCCCCGTGAGCATGCAGAAGTGCCGCAACACGACGTGGCATGGACTCCCGTAATATCTGAAGTAGTGCTCGAGGGAATTGACACGGTGAATCCTACAGGGCTGGCCATAAATCCGTAAGAGTACGAGAGGAGTGGAGATCTCTTATGAACAGCACGTTACAAGGCACCCGAGATATGCCCAAGAAAGTTCGTGCCTGGGGAGTTTGGTGGCCAGAGGAATTGTTTAAACTCAGAAGAGTGTTCCTGGAGCCACTCTGTAGGAATTCTGCACGCGTGAGGTGTGTCGCATTGTCCTGCTGGAATTGCTCAAGTCCGTCGAGATGCAGAGTGGACATGAATGGATGCAGGTGATGAGACAGGATGCTTACGTACGTGTCACCTGTCACAGTCGTATCTAGACGCATCAGAGGTCCCACATCACTTCAACTCCACTCGCCCCACACCATTACAGAGCCTCCACTAGCTTGAACAGACCCTGCTGACACACAGAGCCCATGGATTCATGGGGTCGTCTCCATACCAGTACACGTCCATCCGATTGACACAATTTGAAACGAGACTCGTCCGACCAAGCACCATGTTCCCAGTCATCAACAGTCTAATGTCGGTATTGACGGGCCCAGGCGAGGCGTAAAACTTTCTCATGTGCAGTCATCAAGGGTACACGAGTTGGCCTTCGGCACCGAAAGCCCTTATCGATGATGTTTCGTTGAATGGTTCGCACGCTGACACTTATTGATGGCCCAGCATTGAAATCTGCAGCAATTTGCGGAAGGGTTGCACTTCTGTCATGTTGAACGATTCTCTTCAGTCCTCGATGGGCACGCCCCCCCCCCCCCCCCCCCCCCCCCCTGCCGGGGACGTCTCATACCAGACGAGTGTAACCCTAATGTTTGCGTGGTAGAGCAATTATGGTGTACGCGTACGAGGAGAAAGTGTTTACCCAGAAATCGCCGACATAGCATTCGCCGAGGCAGATGGAAAACCGCCTTAAAAACCACCCACAGGCTGGTCGGCACACCGGACCTCGACACTAATCCTCCGGGTGGGTTCGTGCTGGGGACCAGCGTGCCGTCCCGCCCGGAAAGCAGTGCGTTAGACCTCACGTCTAACAGGGTGGACCTCTCCAACCTACAGTACATACACAGGTGTGATAAGTCTTGCTCTCGTACACTGCGTTCCTCAAGCGTTTCCGAGAACTCGAGATTCAGAGTTCTGTGAGAGTGTTTTAATTCACTTCGCAAAATATGAGACAGATGATCACGAGTCAGTAGCTAACATTCTGTAAGAAGCAGCGAAGCCTAAAGCTAAGTGTCCCTTTCCGCTGTAACGCCAAGTAGATAAGTAAGTATTTTCAGCAAAGAGAAACAGAGTGAGGCATACGAAGATATTACGACATATAATTCTACTTAATGCGCAACGACAATCTCCACTTTCTGGACGACCTCGAACGATACAGCCAGTTGGATTGGTCTGGTAATTTCTCTCCACGCCGGAATAGTGAAAATAGCAGTCTGATAATCACCGTGCAACGACGTGTAAGTCCTTTACGCTTGAATTTTTCCACATTGTCGGCTCAAGACATCTTCTTGGAGAAGAACGATGTTGCCGATTCTGATTTTGCATCTTCGGCTACGTTCTGAATTGATAAAAACTCTTGGGTAACGGTAAGTAATATTTTCTCCAACGAGTCTATAAGTCTTCTGTTAGTCTCTGCTGACACTTGAATTCTTTCAGTTGACTTTGAGAGCTCGTTCCCTCTCAGTAAAGTAGCGAATCTCCCCACTATTAGAAAGCGCGCTGACGTGAGCACTTCCTTATCACTCTGGGAGATAGCTCTCGAGCGAGTTGAGTCCAGCTTCGATGCTCATAACAGTTTGAAGTCTCTCGTCGTCCAGCTTACTTCGCCCGAGTGCTTTATGAAGGCATCGTTTTACTGAAACAACGATCCCTTCCAGCCAAGCAGCACGTAGAGCGCTGAACTTCCTGGAGATACACCTTTGGGTGATAGATTCGTGGGTTCGACCAGACGTAAGGGTTTCCCAAAGATCCAATATTTGTCGGTGAGCTGTTTGGGTGGTCTTAGCCTCGTCACTGTAAATACACTACGCGACACAATTAAAGTGTCACGTTTCTGAAACCTCGTCATTTTCTCCCATTACGACGCAGAAGATAGAAATTTGGTTCGAGGATGCTTACAGTCTTCCCAAAGCAAAGTGTCGACACTTGCGGAAAAGAGGTCGCACCTCAGAAGTTCATGTGGTGCGTAATGTGGATTAATGGTGTCACATTGGCACTAAACTCCATCACGATTTTGACCAACCCCACCCTTGAATGTGGCACACGATGGGAAGGTCGTCACATTCCCCTTTACCAACATCTCATCCATTCTCCTGAAGTCTCTGCGATGGAGGTCAGAACCGGACTCATACGAGTTCAAATCATTCTGTCTTCCTATGGATGGTCGAGGAAAACTTTTCAGACACACCACCGCTCAGAATTCACACAAAAAGTCTCAGGAGGTGGCACAAAGGGTTTGAATGAAAGCGCCCCTGCTCCTGTGGTGTGTTTCCACACATTTCGCACTCGAAAACGACGGTTTACAGTGCATCCTTGATATGGCCTCGATCAAATGTTATAACATTGCACGTCTCACTCATCCTAGATCTGATTGACACTGTGATGGCTAACATAAACCTGTGGACATCTCTATCTAGTTGAACTAATCCATCCGCCTGGCAGCAGGCAAGCGCGGATGCAGGGCTCATTTAAGGTGGGCGGAGTTTTTCAGTGGGTATCGCCCCATCTCCCCTCAAACATGTCATCATCCCATCACAACCACGTGTAAAGTTCCATCGTTGCTTGAGATTTTAATAATAATAAAAATGAAATAGTTAAAATGTTTTAGTACTATCACAATAATTTGTTTACATCAGGGGTTAGTGATGTACTTTTGCCTCTTGGGGTTGGGACATTATGACCGATATCCATATAACCCTCTCACCCCTCCCCCAGTGGAACCAGCTCCTGGCAACGGGAACGCTCTCTCTCTCTCTTTCTTTCTCTCTCTCTCTCTCTCTCTCTCTCTCTCTCTCTCTGTGCAACACAACATTTACCTCTGAGATGCTCATGAGTGTAGATAAAATGACACATCTCATTGACTGAAGATGACATGAGACTGGCTCACCTGTTGTCTGGTATCCAGTGCATGGAGTACACAGTGAATATTTTTCCGTAAGGTGCATGTTCCCACGCCCGAGTCTGCTCCAAGTGGCGAGATGCCGCGTCGTACACGTCATACTGTATGACGCCTGGGAGTGCGTTGTGCTTGTCGGCGTGCTTCAGCATGGCCGGGCTCACGTCCGTCGCGATGAGTCTCACGCCTCTGGGAAGCCGTGCCGCTATCACCTGCCGCGAGAAACGGGAGTTTACGGATTATGAGACACATATCAGCGAATAAAAATTTATTCTATTGTGCCCGTACGAGAAAGTTTTTTGGTCAGCGTGTGTTTCTGGACATCGCAAAAGAGGGTGTAACCAAAACGCAAAGGAAGTTACTACAAATGCTATGAATTCGGCAATGAAACGTAAAGAAACGCCTGGGGCTAGTTTTGTTGGATTCCAGTGCGGGGAAGAGACAGGAATAGACTCCTAGTGTGGAATTTTTTATTGCTACACCGAATGAGAGGCACTTTGACTTCTTCCGGAAGCTCGTTCATTTGCTTTGCCTGTGAATGTAAGCGATAATACCACAAGAGATTAACAGTGTAGGTCTGAGAAATTGACTGGTTTTCCCTTCTAATTCGTGGGTGCTGAATGATCCAGGTTTTGGTTGTCGGGCTGGATTTCTCTTGTGATACGCCAGCCTTTATCGAAATCCTTGAAGACTTATTATTCTGCGGCTTCCTATCATCTACATATTCAATTATGGAAAAATAATCGAAATATGTGCAAAGAATTACCGAACATTACTCCCAGTTGATAAATCTAGATCTAGCAAAAGATGTCGAGTATGTTATGGATACTCTTAGTCATTCTTTCATAGATTTCAGCAAAGTTAATTTGAAAGAAGCATTTCTCCACAAAGGGAACAAGTTTCTTCTCATTCCATATGCTGTTAATTTGAAGAACAAACACGAGAATTTTAAAGTGCTACTCACACTTATCAAGTATGAGAGTGTATGAAGAGATAACTAGGTAACTGCAATTCTTCTCGGCGTTGAGTTTCGGTACACAAAGCACGGCTGGGACAGAAGACACAGAAAAAAACGCTATTAGAAAAAAAACTTACCTCCTCGTAATGAACTCCCAGCTGGGCAGAAGAATATAGTGAACGTCCTCTTTATTAACTCCAAAAATGTGTTTCTAGATCTACTGCACGTTAAATATTGTCTTGTTAAAGTCCTTGTGAAATACGTGGACAAAGCTTCAAGTGTATTCATGTACTTGCAATAGACGTTTTCGAGGATCAGTAAATCAAAAATTAAAGGAGAGAATTTTGTAGGCCCGCAAAGTTATTGATTTAATGTCTGAATAACACTTCCTCGATTTGTTAGTGACACTGAAAAAAAGGCATGACTGCCTTTCAGGAGTGTCTGCAAGAACTTTGGAAGGCAGCCACAGGGCAGAGAACTACAACAATATATTGCCCAAGAATTACTGAGATCATACCAACTAATGGGCTCTAACATGTCACTTGAATTGCATTTCTGGAATGATCATTAGGACTGCTCCCTGATAACCTTGACGTTTTTAGAGACGAACAAGAAGAACGGTTCCAGTAGGACATTTCTCAAGTGGAAAAGGCGTCATCAAGGCAAATGGAGACCCGCGATGTCGTCCGACTACTGCAGGTCCAAATGAAGCGATGTTTTTGTTCCTGATTAGGAAGGAACCATTTTTTGGTATGATTATTTTCTTTACTCTTATGTCACTTGTTTCTTATATTCCTTTGCATATCGACAAAGCTTTTTGCTGTTTCCTTTGGAAAGGCTTAATGCGACAGCTGTCATTTTGCCAGAAGCACGAAACAGATTGGGATTTACAAAAACAATTATTATATGAGAAGTATGGTTGGCACAGAAAGTCTGATATCAAGGGACGAATTGTCTTCCAGAAACGGTGTATACTGTTCCTGCACAACTGAAAAATGCGGCTTTCAGTAGATCAGTGTAATCAGAAAAAGAGGTCGACTCTGAGGGGGAGAAGCGACAACAAACCATCACCAAGCACCCAGATACATGTCTGGCTCATGCACATTGCATGAAAGCCACACTGGCTGCTCATCATTGGGCAATGAGATACAGTAATTTCCTCTACGTAATATCTGCCTCCCAGTGTTCCATTCGCCTGTAACGACTAACAGCCAGAGAAATAAGCATCAGATTATCATTCAAACAATACACACACTACTGTTTTTATGTTAATGTGTGATGGTACTATGTTAACTGTTTGAAGTGAAACACTTCAGAGTTAGGGTTCATTGGCTTCCTTTGGCTCATGGTAAAATATGTCATACGTTATGAATGAAAACAAATAGCCATGTCTAACCTTCTACAATATTTTTTTAAGTAACTGATTTCCGGCTGTTAGGCCGTCATCGGGCACTAAGATATTTGTGACCGCGAATTTTTCATATCAAAGATTGTAAACTAGGTGCGTTCAGAGACTCAAACGACAGATATTAACGTAGAATACAACAATAAAGTAAGAAAAATTATTTCTATAAAAATAGTTGAGTAAAAACAATTTAGTTCAAATCAAATACATGACTTAATTAATGGTTTAGATAACAAATTCCAACAACTGTTCAGAGACGAAAAAGCAAACTGATGAAAATCCAGTAATCTTTGGTCACTTGTTACGAAGTTCAGACTGTAAAAGATAGTACTGTTTCAGATAAGTATTACATTAAAAGTGAGATAAATGATGAAAGTAGCCTGGTAAGTGAAACAACAGCAATTATATGTAGTAGAATGATAGGGAAACTGAAAAAGTAGTTTGGTTGGAGTTGTTTGCAGCATCTGCAGTTAAATGTGGTGAGTAAGAGAACTCTCTCTAATCATTCAGTACCACGTTTGCGAAACTGAAATATGTTTATTCATTCCCATTATCTCATGACGGTTCATCTTCTTTTCTTATATATATATATATATATATATATATATATATATATATATATATATATATGACTTCATGCTGCACATTGTAACTGTGGTCTTCATTAAGTCTCCAACTTCTTTGGTGTTCCGTCATGTAGTTGGATATTGCCCTGCTAAGCTGGCCTTTGCAGAATTCGCGCAGTTACAAGTGATTTTGTATATTCTAAAGCTGATTTGGTGTCCTTATAATTGTATAAAATGTGTTCCGTAATGTTGTACACGTAAGATTTAAGTTTCCTCTCTACATTCGGAGCGACTTTTCCTGAATCTGGACTTGTGTATATTTATTTGAGGTGTGTGTCGAACGCAGGGCAAGGAAGAATACAGAACTCTTGTTTTTCCTTTTCTACTCAGTATGAAGTCTACCAAGGCAAGAGTAAAACCATAGCTTGATATTGTTTGTTTAATTTTGCGTGGAATTTATCACACACAGTTATCTAAGCTAAATAGTTTGTACAGGATAGGAAAAATAAAGTCACTGATGTCAATGAGCAGGAGAACTGCCCATCACAGAAACCGCTGGAAACCTCGATTTCGATGCCCCAGTCGGTTGCTATTACATGTCTGAGTCAAGTGTAATCACGTTTTAGGATTCTCAGTCCCTCATTTTTTCAGATGAGGCCTGGTTCAGCCTGTTGGCGTAGATGAGGTCAGAGAACATGCTACATTACGCATCAGAAACTCCACGTCCATACGTCGAAGAGCCGTTATAAAATCTGAAGATAGGTGTTTTTTGCGATATGCCTAGTATCTACATCTTAAACGTTTGTTTCAGGTAATCGTTAGTGATGACTGCTATGTCCAGAAACTGTGCAATCCATATCTGGATCAACTCACAGAAGATGAACGAATGTACGGATATTTTCAGCGAGACGGAGCAATTGGACATACTATCTTGATAACCCTGTCACGACTGCATGAGATGTTCGGTGAGCAGGAGGAAGTCGGCAGAGGCAGAGATATCTCCTAGCCACCTCGATCGCCTGGTCTATGTCCTTATGATTTTTATCTGGGGGTGAACCTGAAGGGTCAGATGTACTCAAATAATACTCACACACACTGCAACAGCTACGGCAGAACACTATTGCTGCTATCCCTAAGACAGAGCTACTACGCGTGTCTCACGGTTTGATAAACCGAACACGGCGCTGCGACGACTTCAACGGCGACCACTTTCGGTATCTCCTGTGATGTTCATTAACAAAAGTCAATCGTTTGTCAGTCTTATTGTACATATTTTCTGTGTCAGTTATATTCTTCACATTTTTATCGAAGTAATTCTTCTCACTTTAGTGTTATATGTAACGTTATTAACTGTCTTCTTTCGCAGTCAACTATGAGACTCTTTGGATTACCTAGTTTAAAATCTATAAAATTCACGGTCATCTTTGTACCTGATGACTGCACAACAATCGAAAACCGATTGATTAAATAAATATTGTGAAATATTATGCAATTGCTGTCATTCAAAATGACTTGAGAGTGACTTGTTAATCACCTTTGTGGAGAGTATCATAAATTTAGCTGTGGCGCAAAATATATTCAGTATCTGATGAAAATTATCCGGGCAATTCTATGTAATGCTGCATTGACCACTAGACATCAGGAGAATGGTACACTCTAGCATAAACCTAAGCGGGGGGTATAGTGTTGTGAGTACAGAAGAACTAACGGCAGAGCGGTTCCGTTAGGACAGCTCAGTGATTCGAACGTGAACTAATCATTTGATGTCATCGAGTAATAGATCCATCACGGACATTACAACGCGTCTAAAGCTGCCCGGGTCGAAAGTTGGAGATGTAACTGTGAAGTGGAAACATGAAGAAACAACCAGAGATAAACGAGCGGCATGCCTACCTCATATTTACGTTCTGTAATAACGGAGGACAATAAAGTAGCAGTAGAAATTCAAGAAAGGATACCAAGTAGCCGGCCGGGGTGGCCGAGCGGTTCTAGGCGCTACAGTCTGGAACCGCGCGACCGCTACGGTCGCAGGTTCGAATCCTGCCTCGGGCATGGATGTGTGTGATGTCCTTAGGTTAGTTAGGTTTAAGTAGTTCTAAGTTCTAGGGGACTGATGACCTCAGAAGTTAAGTCCCATAGTGCTCAGAGCCATTTGAACCATTGATACCAAGTGGAAATCGTTGCTATTTTGCCTTGCAGAACGTATTTAATTCCAGGAATGTTAGTAGGAATCAATATACTCGACCATATTAAGACCTATAGTAATATATGCATCATAAGGCATTAAAGGAGGAGAACTGGTTATTGAGATGGGAATTAAAGATACTGAGAAGGATTTTTGGAGCAATGAGAGAGGAAGATGGCTGGAGAGTAAGGACAAACGTAGAATTACAAACACTTTTTGGACAGATAGATATTGTTGTTAAAATTAAGCAGGGAAGAAAAAGATGGGCAAGAAATGTACAGAGAATGCCAGAAACTCGGACTGTCAAGAAATTTTCATGGGAAAACCTGACGGGAGAAGGAGAAGAGGCAGACCCAAGAAAAGGTGGCTGGACGATATTGAAGAAGATCTAAAGGCAATGGGAATAAGAAATTGGAGAAGGAAGGCGATGGACAGAAAAGAATGGAGGAGGTGATACAGGGGGCCAAGGTTCTTCAAGGACTGTAGAGCCAACCAAGAAGAAAAAGCTTTCTAACGCCACGGCGGCTGAGTTACCTGCCGGCTGACCTCGCCGGTGCCGCAGCCGACGTCGAGGGCTGGCAGCGGCGGGTCCGGCCAGGTGAGTCGCGGCCACAGCTCGTCCAGGAAGGCGCCCGCCGTCTCGAACACCTTGGCGCCGTGTCGCGCGTACAGCCCCGGGTCCTCCATCTCCACCTGCAACACCGCTACTCAACGTAAACACACCCGTTCCGCTACGCTACACCTAGGTGTTTCTACTTAATGGGAACAGGTGGTACCTTTTATTGGAATGGGGGTGGGCGGGAGAGGACTGCGAGACATTGATACAGTCATCCACTACATCTTCTCCTGTGCTAACCTCTTCATCGCAGATTAACAGTGCAAGCTCGGTTTACACCTGAGCGTATGGAGGCGAACTAGTATTCGCAGACAATTCGCCATTGCTCACTACCGTTCGTCTGCATCTCTGAACAAGTGTTTACAGGGGAGAGAACACGAGAGAACGAGCATAGCCCATGAAAGCTGCGTTACTGTTGTTTTTTTTTTTATATACACTCCTGGAAATTGAAATAAGAACACCGTGAATTCATTGTCCCAGGAAGGGGAAACTTTATTGACACATTCCTGGGGTCAGATACATCACATGATCACACTGACAGAACCACAGGCACATAGACACAGTCAACAGAGCATGCACAATGTCGGCACTAGTACAGTGTGTATCCACCTTTCGCAGCAATGCAGCCTGCTATTCTCCCATGGAGACGATCGTAGAGATGCTGGATGTAGTCCTGTGGAACGGCTTGCCATGTCATTTCCACCTGGCGCCTCAGTTGGACCAGCGTTCGTGCTGGACGTGCAGACCGCGTGAGACGACGCTTCATCCAGTCCCAACGTGCTCAATGGGGGACAGATCCGGAGATCTTGCTGGCCAGGGTAGTTGACTTACACCTTCTAGAGCACGTTGGGTGGCACGGGATACATGCGGTCGTGCATTGTCCTGTTGGAACAGCAAGTTCCCTTGCCGGTCTAGGAATGGTAGAACGATGGGTTCGATGACGGTTTGGATGTACCGTGCACTATTCAGTGTCCCCTCGACGATCACCAGTGGTGTACGGCCAGTGTAGGAGATCGCTCCCCACACCATGATGCCGGGTGTTGGCCCTGTGTGCCTCGGTCGTATGCAGTCCTGATTGTGGCGCTCACCTGCACGGCGCCAAACACGCATACGACCATCATTGGCACCAAGGCAGAAGCGACTCTCATCGCTGAAGACGACACGTCTCCATTCGTCCCTCCATTCACGCCTGTCGCGACACCACTGGAGGCGGGCTGCACGATGTTGGGGCGTGAGCGGAAGACGGCCTAACGGTGTGCGGGACCGTAGCCCAGCTTCATGGAGACGTTTGCGAATGGTCCTCGCCGATACCCCAGGAGCAACAGTGTCCCTAATTTGCTGGGAAGTGGCGGTGCGGTCCCCTACGGCACTGCGTAGGATCCTACGGTCTTGGCGTGCATCCGTGCGTCGCTGCGGTCCGGTCCCAGGTCGACGGGCACGTGCACCTTCCGCCGACCACTGGCGACAACATCGATGTACTGTGGAGACCTCACGCCCCACGTGTTGAGCAATTCGGCGGTACGTCCACCCGGCCTCCCGCATGCCCACTATACGCCCTCGCTCAAAGTCCGTCAACTGCACATACGGTTCACGTCCACGCTGTCGCGGCATGCTACCAGTGTTAAAGACTGCGATGGAGCTCCGTATGCCACGGCAAACTGGCTGACACTGACGGCGGCGGTGCACAAATGCTGCGCAGCTAGCGCCATTCGACGGCCAACACCGCGGTTGCTGGTGTGTCCGCTGTGCCGTGCGTGTGATCATTGCTTGTACAGCCCTCTCGCAGTGTCCGGAGCAAGTATGGTGGGTCTGACACACCGGTGTCAATGTGTTCTTTTTTCCATTTCCAGGAGTGTATATATAGCGCTAGTAATCCGCACTCAGTATACAGTTATGTAGTTAGAGTCACGAAGAAAAACTTTGATATTCAGAGAGGATCATTTGGGGAGGGGGAACTTCAATAATGGGTAAGTACTCTACCAACTGAGCTATCCAAGCACGACACACGACTCACCCTCACAGATTCACTTCCTCCAGTACCACCTTCCAAACTTCACGGAAGTTATGCTGACTAGCGCTCCTGGAAGAAATGATGTTGTGGACATGTGGCTTAGTCACATACCGGAGAATTGTTTCCAGAATGAATTTTTCGCTCTGCAGTGGAATGTGCGCCCATCTCAAAGCTGTATCTCGCTGTTTAGCTTTTTTATTAAAAAATGGAAATGTCGTATGGCGAGGGCCTCCCGTCGGGTAGACCGATCACCTGATGGAAGCCTTTTTAGTTGACGCCACTTCGGTGACTTGCGTGTCGATGGGGATGATATGATGATGATGAAGACAACACAATACCCAGCCACTGAGCGCAGAAAATCTCCGACCCAGCCGGGAATCGAGTCCGGACCTCTCGGCATGGCAGTCTGCTGCGCTGACCACTCAGCTATCGAGGCGAACTTTTTTTTTAAACCGCATACCCGTCAGCAGATGGTCAAATCTATAAACCCTGTGAAATACACACCTCGCACTACCCAGTGTGCTGTCAAAGATGTACACCAATCCGACTTCCAGACCAATCACCCGCTGAGCATATGCATATATGGAATATGAAAGGATGGTCTCTGCTCCAGTTTGCAAAGCTGTCAACATTCCTTTGTCAGTTGTGACAAGTGGAACTAGTGTGATTCATAGTCTCACACATCTGACCGATCGCAGTGCACTTGTTGAGCTTGGACAAAAGGAACATGGCATTATGGGTTGAGTTCTATTATCAAAACAACAGTAATGCTCCAGCTACACTTCGAGAATATCGCCGACTGGAAGGATTACGGAAGGGTCCTCTTTCTCCACCTGCTGTGCAGAGCGGGATGAAGAAGTTCGAAACAAGTGGAGAACTGGCCGTCGCTCTGGGAAGAGGCCGACGACGATTGCACCACAGGCGGTTGATGAAATCACTGTTGCTATGGCAGACAACGCAGCGCGCAATTCCTGATCGTCAGGCAATGGGCGTGCTGTGTCACGACAGTTGAATATCCCGTGGTCCACTGTACGGAAGGTGTTTCAAACCATTCTCAAATGGTATCCGTACAAGATCCATATCGTACAGCAGCTTGCACCACAGGACGCACACCGATCTGTTGACTTCGCTATCGACTTTCTCGTAAGAACTGAAGTTGACGAGGGATTGCCCTGTACAATCCTATTGACAGACGAAGCTTACTTTCCTCTGATGGGTGAGGTGACCACACAGAATTTCCGAGTGTGAGGATCTTCACCTCTAGCCACTGTGCATGAAGTTCCTCTGTATGGTGAACATGTCACAGTATGGCGTGGCTTCACGGCTGCGTTCATCATTGGTCCAATCGATTTTGATGAGGTGGTGCTCAGGGACAACAGACGTGCAGTGTGACTGGCCAGCGTTACAGCAATATACTTTGCCAGCATTTAATACCTGCACTACAGCAGAGCGACGCATTGAACTCAACAGAAGCCGACCGCGGTGGCCACGCGATTCTAGGCGCTGCAGTCCGGAACCGCGCGACTGCTACGGTCGCAGGTTCGAATTCTGCCTCGGGCATGGATGTGTGTGATGTCCTTAGGTTAGTTAGGTTTAAGTAGTTCTAAGTTCTAGGGGACTGATGACCTCAGATGTTAAGTCCCATAGTGCTCAGAGCCATTTGAACCATTTGAACTCAACACTTTCCATGCAAGATGGGGCCCTACAGCACATCGCTCTTGAAGTTCACCTGCTTCTCCGAAACACGTTTGGAAACGATCGAATTATCAGCCGATAGTTTCCAAATACTTAGCGAGCACGACCACTTGATGTCAATCCCTGTGATTTCTGGCTGTGCGGCTGCCTGGAGGACAGGGCTTACCAGGGGACATTCACACATGTGCTGATCTGAAGTGCAGCATATCAAGAGAGGTATCCAGTATACCTATGGACGTGCTTCGTTCTGCTGTGCAGAATGCAATCCTGCGCTTTCAGACTGTTTTGGACACTGATAGGCGCCATATTTTCTAACCCTTTTCTATCAGTAATGCTACAGTGTGTAACGGTATGATGTAGTGTAGCAGCACATTAAAAGTGTTTAAATTAAACTAATTCTGAATTATTTCGCTTCCCCATGTCCTCAATATTAATGCTACCAAGTTTGGTCCACGTAATGCGTCAAATGGGGAAAGTTTAATTATAACCACCCAGTATATAAAGTAACATGTATGTATGTGCAGAATCTCCTCCAAAAGACATCAGTTTGTTTCAACCAAATTTGGCACACAAACAGCAATCTTCATGACTATCAGTACTGTGGCGCTTATAACCTCCTAGTTCCAATAGGAGCAGGGATACAGGCAAAAGGTTGCCCTGCGTAATTTGTTATGCTGTGTAGGAGTAGTATCGACATGCTCTGCAGGGTATCTTACATGTTATGCACAAGTAACGACTTCCCAGCCTCAAATATGTAGGATGTTTTCTTGGAGTAGTATCAGTCCACTTCATTGCTTTATCGACCTGC
The DNA here is from genome assembly GCF_023864345.2 of Schistocerca serialis cubense. NCBI lineage: Eukaryota > Metazoa > Arthropoda > Insecta > Orthoptera > Acrididae > Schistocerca > Schistocerca serialis. The sequence goes on from NC_064639.1 coordinate 913,068,727, forward strand.
TTTGCATGGCAGCCTGCACAACATGCATGTTGTGGGACGAGAATCAGGCTGCTTTATCGATCTGCTTTTCAGGGGCTACATTTGTAGGTGGGCGTGGCTGTTGGAAGTCAGGGATGGACAGAAAGAGGATGTACAGAGAGAGAAGGGGCAGGAGGTGTTGAATAGAGTGATAAGAGGCACAGAGAGGGGGATGGAAAGAAAGAGGGGGAGGAGGAGATGGATACAGAGAGGCTGGAGGAGGAGATGGACACAGAGAGTAAGGAGGAGCAGATGGACGTTGTGAGAAAAGTGGAGGACAAAGACAGAGAGAAGGGGGAAGAAGAGATGGTCGAGATAGGGGACAAGAGAGATAGACACAGAGAGGAAATAGGAGGGGGTGATGTAGGAGGCAGGTGGAATGGGTAATGAGGTAGTGGGAAGGTGGAAAAGGAAGAGGGGAAAGAGCAAATATACAAAGAGAGGGGGAGGAGGATATGACAAAGGGAGGGAAGAGATGGAGATAGATAGAGATGGGATAACAAAGTGGATGGAGAGACGTGGGAGCAGTAGGTGGACATAGAGAGGGGGGAAGAAAATGGTTCAAATGGCTCTGAGCACTATGGGCCTTAACTTCTAAGGTCATCAGTCCCCTAGAACTGAGAACTACTTAAACCTAACTAGCCTGAGGACATCACACACATCCATGCCCGAGGCAGGATTCGAACCTGCGACCGTAGCGGCCACGCGGTTCCAGACTGTACGCCTTTAACCGCTTGGCCACACCGGCCGGCAGAGAGGGGGGAAGGAAGAGGTGTGTGTGATATATGTGTCAAATGCATATGGGGTTAAGCTGCAGGGAAAACTTCACCGCCACTGAGTTCTTTAATAATAAAATCACAGCATTCCCAGTGCATTAGGTCGCTAGCCGAACATATTTTGTCAAATATCTCCCATTTCTTTTTTGCAGTGTGTAGGTATAGTTAAGCTAAAATCAAAATACTATTCATCAAGTGTTTCGTGTGATGCCCAGCACTGACAAAAGAAATCGGAATGTCTCTCCTAGAAAATAAAATGTTTTTTGTGGACATTCGATAAAGTGCTCTGAAATTAGTTTTGCAGGATATTCACTTCAACGATGTATATCAACAAGGCAGCAAAATACGAAGAGTAAACAGTACTCCAAGCTGTGCCGCTGCATGGCTGTGCCCCAGACAGAAATCATGGTGCAGGCAGGCATATGAGAGTGGGCAATGCGGGAAATGACGTTGTGGCGAACAAATATTCCAAGATGTGTCAGGAGCTAGAGGACACTCGATCTGGCTGTTTTTTAGCCTAAAGGCTAATAGAATTCCAGGATGTCCTCAAAAATTTATCTTTGAAGCCATACTGTCCCGACTGTGTTCGTATGGTGGCTGTGTGGCGTTTTCTCGATTGGTCTCTAAGCCCATTCATAATAGCAAAATACAGCCAAAAAATCGGTAAACAAACATCGTTTTCTGAGGACACTGGTCATTATATGAAACATGTGACGAGCGCTATCTGTCTGGTATGAGTGACTATACACATTTGAATAAGAAAGCTGCAATACCTGTTGATAAACCATGGACTCTATATATATACATATATATAATAATTTTTCAATGGATGTGAACAATTGTTAGAACTCGTCGACATCTTTCTGGGTGTGAAAATACAGATGAAAATTAGGTGCAAATGTGGTTGAACCAAGATGGCCGATATGAAGTGACTAACTGTGCTGTTGTGGAAATGATACATAAAGAGGATAGACATTGTAGTGATGAAGAGGAAGTGGACAACGTGGTTGCCAACGAAGTTAGTCATATTTATGGGATGGCAACATCAGAATTACACTACTTTATGTGGCGCAACACAACGTAGTGCCACAGCTGACACGTAAGCTGCCTTGCAAAGCAGGTCGACAATGAAGGCCGATACCTTTCCACACAAGTGTCATACGGGTATGTCTACGTGGCAGGCGCTGAAGAAAGACGTTTCTGCCCGTATCTCCACTTCTACTGGAACTAGGAGATTATAGGTTATAAACCACACAGTGTTGATAATCATGAAGTTTGCTGCTTGTGTGTCATATTTGGTTGAAATAGATCCATGCGTTTGGGAGGAGATTCCAGACTTGAATACATACATATGTCCATTATTGCTGCATATATATATATATATATATATATATATATATATACCCCACTACATTTTTTGTATGAATATGAAGGGTAAAGTCAGGAGCTAATGCAGGGATTTTCATACGTTTCTCACTAACGTTATGATGGGACTACAGACATTCTTTACAAATAATACATGTTAATTCTTTTTTCTGAAAATAAAATATGTACAGTAGTTAACAGCTGTACAGTACTTAATGTGACAGGTATGTGTAAATGCGCGTTTTGTGCCTGTATGTAAATCAGCGACAACGACATGAGTGTGTCTATGTCGTCTGTAGATTGTGTTGAGTGTGGAGTTCTAAATTTCTCAGTACTCTGCACACTGTGTGTGCAGAGAAATGAGGGACTCTGGCGACATCTGCTAATATCGAATGTTAACTATTTTGGTTGAACTCACTCATATTATACAAATGCATGTTGTCCTTTTGTATCTTCTCAGTCTTTATTGTATTGTTTGCTTTGTTTTCGTCAGACACAGAAACGTTACACAAGATTCTTGTATTTTTTCTACTAGAGAGACGAAATATCTGAAAGGCAAATAGGTATTAACATTTTGAAAATAAAAATCCCACACTATGCATAAATAAAAAACAGACAGATAAACAAGGGTTAATGAAAATTATTTCAGCAGTGAAAAAGTAACAATTATTTGACGAGAAAAATTATTTTCGTTGTCATTTGGCACATAACAAGAAAAAGGATAAAACAAAAAAGCGCTATTTACTGCATTCTTCATATTGTTTGATGAATTTGCAGGAATATATTTTCTCGAGCAAATAAATGCATTTGATCTGAAATGTTTGGTCGACACTCCTCCCATTCTTTCAATTCTCAAAAGCACATAGAATTTACGACATGACGTTTGGCAAGAACTTCCACAATGAATTCTGTTTTCCTGATTAATAAACCCTACTATCAATGCATCATTGCTTGTTCCTACATTTTGTTTTAGATTTTTTCATATAAAGAATAGTCCCTCATAACCTCGCTTTTATCGTTCACAAGCCAAACTGCTCAGCACACAACTCTTATAACACGATATTTTGGCACTGACTCGTAAACGAAAATTACGACTCGAAACAGACGAGAGTCAGTACAGTAATTGGGCTCACTCGTTAAGAGAACTCTGAACATGGACCAGTATGTTAATATCATCACTAACTGCGTCTCGCAATGTTAACCATAGCTAAACAGTTATTTATAAAGAAATTTAATGCCGAACCTTACTACCCACGCAGATGCGCCATCACGAACTTTCCTGCTTGGAGATACTGACGCGTGAAACACTTACAGCTCAACAAAATGCGCGACATAAAAAAAACACCAAAGTCTGAGACAATGGAAGAAGCTGACGGAATACACGCAAGCTTTAAGGGTTTTCACATAAAAAATTTGGAGGCATAACTTTTCAGCATGCCCTCGTATCCAGAACCTAACGAGTCAATATATTGATATGCAACTTTCGCTAACTTATAGGGAACATAACTGCGAAATTTCAGAGGTAGCAAAATAATTTTCAACGTTTATAACTGCCGAACTACGACACTCAAGTTTTTAATGGAAATATATACTCGGGAGAAACCTTGGAAGAGGACTTCGATGGCTTAACGTGTGTGGAAGTGATGTTCCATGACACATGGAGTTTCTTCTTTTCGACAAACTTGTTTCCTTTTAGATCCCTTTTTTTAGTTTTCTGCCCAGAAAGAAACCCAGAGTTATGTTATTCATGGATGATATTTTGCGTATGTGGACTGTATGTTATTGCTGCTACAATGTTAGTTGGCTTTTCTCTAGTAAGTTGCCATTGTTCTTCGCTGGGGCATTTTATTCTTCACATTTACTGTCTGCAAAGTTTTTTAAACTTAATTGTACAGCATGATCGTGATGGCTTAGCAGGATACGTGTATAGCCCCATCGCTTCTCTAACACGCTGACGACACTTTATATATACAACCATAGCAATATTTCGACTGTCGTAAACATAGAGAAATCCGAGTAGCTTCACGAGAAATTTGTCTTGATATGCTGCGCTACTGTCAGTCCTATTCGAGGGAAAGTGAAATTTTATCAAAATTCTGTGAAGGCGCAGTTTGGCGATGAAATCTGGGGCCGCTGGCAGAGTGTGGTAACAGACGACAGCCAGCGGGCCAGGCAAGGTAAACATGGCACTCGCGGACGCGGAGCTGCGACGGCGGTATTGCACGCACGATTTGTTTTGAGTGGAGCAACAACGAGGCAGGAAACTGCAGAGTTGCTTTAAGTTATTGCAGTGTATGAGGTGGGGCACTAGGCCAGAGCCAAGAGTGGCGATTTGTAAATGGCTGACGTGTGGGAATTTATCCCTGCCATAGTTTCTGTATCTCTCTGACACTACGTCAGAAGCGAGGGAGAAACCAAGATAAACAGATGGGCAATTTTAGCTTGGGACAGGGTGTGCCAGGTCAGTCGAGCATCGGGACGGACCTGTGCTGGTCTACACTTTTAGGGGCCAGTCTGGCAGCAATGTTATAAGTCTTCTGCATAGACTTGTACTTTGTTTCTATGTACTTGATGGGGCTATATTCCGCCTCTGGGGACACAACACCGGGGCAGGACGGAACGGTAGCAGCGCCAGAGACGGATGCGAGTGTTGCCATCCGGCAAGCACCACTAGCGGCAAGTTGCGGCACAGCGTCCAGGAGGGTGCAGGTTCGAGTCCGGTTCTGCCCTGGGAGCAGCAGCAGCCCGAGGGCCACAGGTGCCCAGTACACCCACCTTCGTCCCATGGTCGGACAGAGCAGGCCAAACAGGGCTGAGGGCGGCAAGGTCCAGGGACTGTAGCAGTGTCCAGAATCGCGGGCAGTGGAGCGGCGCCAGTCGCAACGCCCCGGCGGGCGGCGACTGGCAGAGCACGACAGACTTCCATCGGCGGGTGACCTTGATGATGGCAGCAGCGACGTCGGCATATCAGGAGTTCGCTGAGCCAGCTGGACCCGTGGGACAGCTCGCGTTGCCACGCTGACATTACGCTTCACCCATAGAGTACTGTAAATTAGTTGAATAAACGGATGTTACCGAATACCGCTGAATCACTCTACACTGCCTCTCGACGCTGTTGGCCGGCCGCAATGGCTGAGCGGTTCTGGGTGCTTCTTTCTGGAACCGCGCGACCACTACGGTCGCAGGTTCGAATTCTGCCTCGGGCATGGATGTGTGTGATGTCCTTAGGTTAGTTAGGTTTAAGTAGTTCTAAGTTCTAGGGGCTGATGACCTCAGATATTAAGTCCCATAGTGCTCAGAGCCATTTGAACCATTTGAACGCTCTTGAACTTGCTCGGCCTCCTGACAAAATACGGAGTGGTGGGTCCCAGCTTCAGCTCTGCCAACTTGAGTCTCGGGTTCGACACCCCAGCTCCGTAGCAGATAATTACAAAAGCAGACTACAGACTAATGGACTTTTAGTGTAGAGGTAAACAGAATAACGATGCCTGAGTTACGTGTTTGTTTACATGTGCTATGGGGGAAAATACGTTGCGGCAACCGAGTGAGGTGGCAAAGTGGTTAGCACACTGGACGCCCATTCAGGAGACTGACGGTTCAAACTCGAGTTCGGCCTTTCTGATTTAGGTTTTCCGTGATTTCCCTAAATCGCTTCTGACAAATGCCAGGATGATTCGTTTGAAAGAGCATGGCCTAATTCCTTCGCCATCCGTCCCTAATCTGATGTGACTGATGAGTTTGTTGTTTAGTCCCTTTCCCCAAATCAACCAAACAACTAACTTTGTGCCACCTTTTCTCTTGGAGGAAGGACTGCCGTTTACAGCTCTATTATCTTGTTACTATTTAATCAAGTTCCACATTTTATGTTATGCCGCTGAAGTTGTCTTTCGTGGCTGTTTCCAATGCCACAGATAAAGTATGTAGTTCCATTAAAAATGTCTACGACGTATTTGGGCAACTGTAAACGTACGTCAGATTTATCACAATGTGCACAATAAATTAGTGCGGTCATGCCAGTGCTACAAAACCGTTAATATATAGGGCTGCATTTCCAGCATTAAATTTTCACTCCGTAGCGGAGTGTGCGCTGATATGAAACTTCATGGCAGTGTGAAAATTTCATTCTGGAAGATTCCTTCAGGCTGTGGCTAAGCCATTCTTCCAGGAGGTCTGCAGGAGAGCTTCTGTGAAGTTTGGAAGGTAGGAGACGAGGTACTAGCGGAATAAAAACTGAGAGGAGGAGTTGTGTGTGTCATGCTTAGGTAGCTCAGATGGTAGAGCTATTGCCGGCGAAAGGTAAAGGTCTCGAGTTCGAGTCTCAGTCCGGCATGCAGTTTTTATCTGCCAGGAAGTTTCAAGGCTACATTTATTTCGAAACGCTACAAGTGATGTGTAAATTACAAAGTGATAAACTAACCTAGTTTGATTTTTCATCGTCCCAGATGCCCAAGTACTGGTAAAAAGCATTTCAACAACAAGTGTATCGGTCGTGACTCGCCAGTGCCGTGGCATTCCAGTTCTCTCGACTTGAAACCAGTTGATTATTTTGTTTGGGGTTACTTAAGAGTTTTGATGTATTCAAGCCTGATGACAGCGTCGATGAACTCTGTGAACGCATTGTGGATGCTTGTCTCTATCTGCATCTACATCTGAATCTGTTCTCTGCAGACCACGTGAATTGTGGCTATGTGGATCACTTGTTATATTGTATTTGTCCTCAAGTGCAGATCTGCAGTTCGGATCCTCGGAGACTCGGTTATAAGACGAACATGAACTGTGTCGTAACACGTCGTATTAGGAAAATGATTAGTTTCCTTTCCCATGTTTTTTAAGGATTATTTGGTTGTTTTATTGTCGTCTACCCACTCCATTTCGCTTGCAAGTACCATAGTAAGACACCCCGTATTGTGGATATCCTGTTTAAAATACCTCACCTTATACTGGAGTGGCCAATATTCAGAGATATGACAGGAACGATCGTTCGAAGCGGCGAACTTCATATGGACATATGCACTAACCAGAATGGTTTCATAGACAGAACACATTTAATGTACATTTTACTTATGTTCGGCATTATTCAATACATTGTCAGGTTTAGACATCTGCACATGCACGACATGCGTGTTATAAAGTTCCAATTGAAAAATCCGATCAGAAATTCGACATGTCGGAAAGCGCCGACGGTATTCTTCGACAGCAACAGGAGCACTACCGTCGCAGAAGCTATACAATATCTGTATATTCTTTTTTAATGTGGCTACGTGGCATTTTAGCCAGCACATGTATAAACACAGTTAATCGATGCTTCTGTCTGATACATTTAGGCCCTCGCAATAACTAACTCACAACACGGCATGGACAACTGCGCCGTTCAACGGAATAGTTTAATGGCAATAAGAAATCCCGAGCAACGAGACTGAAAGCAACGATATAAGCTGGGCTAGAACAAAGCGTCAGAGAGGTGTTCTGGGTAAGACACATACGAACGCGCTACTAATCGAAACACAAATGTACAATGAATGTCTTCTCTCTCGTGAATCATTAGGAATAGGGTATATTGCCATACGACGTATTTTGCTTCAAATGAGCTTTGCTGCATATCCCTGAATACTGACCATCCCTCCAGGGACAACATAAAGGTTCACAATTATTGAATTACTTGAAAAAAAATGTAAATTAGTTACAAACAACGGCGTGCACACACTTTATTCAACACGTAAACTTTCTTTCTTTCTCTTGTGCCTTTGTCCCGCAGGTCAGCATGGTTAATCGGATTTGGCAATGTTAGATTAAGGGGTGGCCGGATGCCCTTCCTGTCGCCACCCCGTACCCCCCAGGACGGAATTAGTGTCCCCCAACTGTCTGCGACTAGTGTAACCCATGGAATAATGCGAAAGTGTTCAGATGTCTGTGAGCCATGTAACTGAGGCGGGACGTGGGGACCAGCCCGATATTCACCTAGGGGGATGTGGAAACCCGCCTAAAAACCACATCCAGGCCAGCGGGCACACCAACCGTCGTCGTTAATCCGCCGGGCGGATTCGATCCGGGGCCGGCGCGCCTACCCGAGTCCACGAAGCAGCGCATTAGCGCTATCGGCTAACGTAGCGGGCTTTCATTCAACATGTAAACATTACTACAGATATTAGGATTAGGTTATGACATGTTCGATATGCCTGCCATCATTTGTGACGATGTGGCGCAGACCAATAGCGAAATTCTGCATGACCCGCAGAAGTGTCGAGACATCTATGCTGTCGATGACCTTCTGATTGGCTGTTTTCATCTCAGCAATGGTTTTGGGGTTATTGCTGTGCATTTTGTCTTTAATACAGACCCACCAAAAGGAGTGGCACGTGTTCAGATCCGGAGAATATGGCGGCCAATCGAGGCTCATGATGGTGGCCTTTTGGTACCCCAGAGCCATAATGTGGTCCCCAAAGTGCTCTTCCAGGACATAAAACTCTCTCCTGCTTCGATGGGGTCGAGCTCCTTCTTACATGAACCACATCTTGTCGAAGTCAGGGACACCTTGGATAATGTGGATGAAATCACCTTCCAAAACCTTCACTTACCGTTCGGTAGTCACCGTGCCATCGAGGAATATCGCACCGATTATTCCGTGACTGGACATTGCACACCAGTCACCCGTTGTGGGTGTAGCGACTTCTCGATTGCGAAATGCGCATTCTCATTCCTCCAAATGAACTGTACCGTGACATTTTCACGGGCAAATGGCCGACAACAACAAAGTGAGTGCGCATGCACATACTAATTCCCATCATGCCCCGCGGCCAACCGTGCAGTTTGAATGTCCGAACGCAAACCGTTCAGAAGGTATGACGATTTTATTTCGTATAGTTCAAGAATTGTCACCCTGTATGTTTGACTCACTAGGAAAAAGTGAGAGACACGGTCACATACAGGTCATAGTTCTCTGACGATGTTGGCTTCACATCAAATGATATCACAGGAAATGGAAACCAGCGCAGTGTAATTTTTCGGATGTGTTGTTATTAGTAAACTGTCATAAATAAAGATAAGTAAAAACTAATAGTACTTGATCGCAGTTTGTCTGTGGCATCTTGACTCAGTCACGTGGCGACGTTACGAAGCAATATAAATTAGGATAAGTGGAAGAGAGAAAAAAAAATTTCGGGTAGTCGTAGATTCCCAGATAAAAGCTGCGAGAGGGCAAAGGAAATGATACGCTGCAGTGCTGTGTGAGATTTTATTATTATTTCTGTATTCAAGCATCAAGCACTGCTGTAACGGTTCAACTGTGTTCTTGAGACAAACGAGCCGGTTTATTCTTTTGGAAAAAGTTAGAGATGTTTTCGGGGGTCTTAAACTGGCAACGTATGGAGAAACATTGTCAGTTGCCGTAATCGGTATGTCGGTATTCGATTTTGACAGCCAGACCATTTTCAACACCATCCCTCGTCAAGAGGAGATAACAGACATAGGGATGTGAGAAGAAGTATCCGAAAGTCATTATTGCTTTGTAATGGCTATGCTACCTAACACCCTCCATCGTGCTCCATACAGCGGTTTGAGGAATTTCGTTGTGTATACAGAAACAAATTTGTAAGCATAATTTATCTTGACGTAGTGTTTCTCCCTAGTGGCATAAGTTTTTTTTGGAGAATTTTCACATTGAGCAAACACATTTTCTTCTTCTTTTGTACCCAGACATGTTTCTTTGAAGTTACATAATCTTCAGTGGGTTCTTTATTTGCTTTCTATCAAATAACAGGAAAGACTACTTTTTACAATCTGTACAAATGCTTCAATGAAAAACTGAAATTCTGACTGTACAGACAGTTAAATGTAATTTACCCTGTTATTTGTCAGAAACGAAATAAAAGGAACTTCTGAAGATCTGTAATTTCAACGAAACAATTCTGAGTAAAAAAGAAGTAAATAAATAGTGTCTGCTGAAGGCTGAACATAATCAAAAAGAAATACATTCATAAATTACTCCAAGACAATGCATATGATATACGGCGAAAATGCATCAGAAACAAGCACAAAGTTAAAAGTACTGGTTGTCACTGACCTCAGTCACGGATGCCGCAAGTGAGCGCTGGTACCTGCGAAGTGAGGTGGAGTGGGGTAGGCACCTCAGGACGGTTATATAGCGAGCAGCAGGCCTGTTATTCCCAAGGACGAGCAAGGAGACTGCTGGTCTGTGAACGCGTAGCCAATGAGCGTCAGCACCAACCTGGAAAAAAGTGCGATTACAGTTAACGAAGCGTCGACGCTGTATAAATTTTCAGTTTCGGTGTCGTCAGGCGTAGTTGTTGAGATTTCTCTTGCCGGCATCTGTTCTGAAACGAGTCTAATAGGTCACACAGTTATTTACATGATGGGCTGGAAATAATTGGCAGCCATTCATGTGGAAAGTCTGGTATTAATCTTCTTTAATGACTTCGGCTTCTAACACAACAGTTGCCGACAGGTATAGATCACGCTGCCATGGAGAGGTAGGGCCAAATACAAAATGAAACCTGCAACGTAATCAACGGTTCTTTGTAGACAACAAGTCTGTGCATCTTGTACGTTTTTTCTGTTATATTGCCTTCAGATAATCGTCAACCAGCCTTGTACCTGTACGGAATCCTCGTCCTGTTCTTAGACTTCAGGATTTCTGTGGTTTTCCTGAACTACATCAAGCAACTGACGATATTCTTATTTTACTACATGTAGTTACTTAGGTGATTTCTTAGTTCCATGTTCCGTACATATTATTCGTGATAAATGTTATGACGTCGAGCGTGTCAGTTGAACAAAGTCTTACAAAATTGGAGTATGTGCTGGCCTTTTACAGGTTTGTAATTGACAAATTATTTCTATTAAAGAACTCGTCTGCGGTGTAGAAACAGTTGTTAAGGAGAAACGGCTTTGAAACTTCCTGGCAGTTTAAAACTGTGTGTCGGACCGAGATTCGAATTCGGGACCTTTGCCTATTGGGGGCAGGTGCTCCAGCAATTTTTTTCTTGGTTGATCTACTTTTGTTCTATATTGTTCGTTGAATTTGTTTTGGGCGGACGTCCGATGACACCCATTTAGGTTCTTGATCCATTCACTCAGTTTTTTGTTACAGAGGGTAGCTAACCGTCTGACCGAACACGCTGAGCTACCGTTCCGGCAGCCAACTGAGCTACCCAAGGACGCCTGACACCCCGTCCTCACAGCTTTATTTCCGGCAGTACGTCGTCTCCTGCCTTCTAAATTTCACAGAAGCTCTCCTGCGCACCTTGCAGAACTTTCATTCTAGAAACAACTTTGTTGTTGTTTGTTTAGGGCGGTCAACATCGTGGTTATCGGCACCCTGGCAAATCCTACATGACATGAATGTGGTTAATACATACAAAATGTAGACATGTCAGAAACTAGCTGATATCACATTTAATTTATCCATTTTATTAGTTTTTTAACTCCGTGGCTATGGATCAAATTACCTTAAGAAATACAGCAAGCAGTCACTTCTTCGCGTATTTTTAAAACTAATCTGCGCCCGAACAAGGCCCAATGGCACCGACCGGCCGCCGTGTCATCCCAAGCCCACGGGCGTCACTGGATGAGAATATGGAAGGGTATGTGGTCAGCACGCCGCTCTCCCGGCCGTATGTCAGTCTGCGAGACCGGAGCCGCTATTCTCGATCAAGTAGTTCCTCAGAATGAGATTTTCACTCTGCAGCAGAGTGTGTGCTGATATAAAACTTCCTGACAAATTAAAACTGTGTGCCGGATAGAGACTCGAGCTCGGGACCTTTGCCTTTCGCGGGCAAGTGCTCTATTAACTGAGCTACCCAAGCACGACTCACACCCCGTCCTCACAGCTTTACTTCTGCCACGCAAAGGCCCCGAGTTCGAGTCTCTGTCCGGCACACAGTTTTAACCTGCCAGGAAGTTTCAAGTAGTTCCTCCGTTTGGCTCACAAGGGCTGAGTGTCTTCCCACTTGTCAACAGCGATCCGCAGACCGGATGGCCACCCATCCTAGTGCTAGCCCAGCGCGACACCGCTTAACATCGCTCATTTGACGGGAACTGGTGTTACCACTGTGTCAAGGCAGTATTTTTACTTGTTCTTATACGCGTTTCATGCCTTCATCCATGCTCAGTTAGCGTAATACATATTTGAATCTTCAGCAAGTACATCTCTTAAAATATCGACAGCAAATAGAAGGCTGCAGCCGCCCTGTGCAAAATAAAAATTTTGTTTGGTTACTACACTTTGCGACTTGTATATATACGCTATATCGCTGGCTGCGTGTACTTAACTTCCTACTCAGCTTGCTGTTATTTCGATTATCGCGTTTATAGATGTGGCGCCAATACCTGCTCGCTTCTATCTTGTACAAAAACAGCCCGGTATCCGCAATTTTGCCGACTGACAACTTTTATGGCATACAGAAGTTTTATCTGCGATCAAAATTGAATTTTGCCTACAGGTTCTGAAAGTACTAATTCTAGTTTAAGCTTCTGTATGACTACACAGAACCGAAATTGTTTGGCGTGAATGAGTTAAGTACTGTCTGAGATTATTAAGTAGAAGTAATGTAGTACATTTTATCTAAAAATTAATAATCAAAATTTTACTCACAGTTGGAATGACATTTACAAATAAAAAAGATACAACAACAGATTTTCATAATTCAGTTTCTTCATTGAAGTTCATTTTTCTTCTTTTATTAACCAGGTAGACTATTTGTAAGTTGTGAGCTACGTCGGTCACTTGACGTTCACCTTCAGTTACCTGTAGAACAAATGTGCAACATACTCCACCTGGCCAACAAACGAAAAATAATGAACTTATTTGCAGAAACTGAAAATCGAAAGAGAAGACGAAGTAAATATTCCAGAATTCGAATCAAGAACAGCTGCCAACACGAGTAACGTAGAAGTAAATATCCTCGGAGTAGTGAAGCTACTGAAATCACTTAATCAAAACAAGTCTTTTAGTCCAGACTGTATACCAATTAGGTTCCTTTCAGAGTATGCCGATGCAATAGCTCCATGCTTAACAATCATATACAACCGTTCGCTCGACGAAAGATCCGTACCCAGAGCCTGGAAAGTTGCACAGGTCACACCAATATTCAAGAAAGGTAGTAGGAGTAATCCACTAAATTAGAGGCCCATATCGTTAACGTCGATATGCAGCAGGATTTTAGAACATATATTCTGTTCGAACATAACGAATTACCTCAAAGAAAACGGACTATTGGCACACCGTCAACATGGGTTTAGAGAACATCCTTCTTGTGAAACACAACTAGCTCTTTATTCACATGAAGTGCTGAGTGCTATTGACAAGAGATTTCAGATTGATTCCTTATTTCTGGATTTCCGGAAGGCTTTTGACACAGTACCACACAAGCGTCTCGTAGTGAAATTGCGTACTTATGGAATATAGTCTCAGTTATGTGATTGGATTCGTGATTTCCTGTCAGAGAGGTCACATTTCGTAGTAACTGACGGAAAGTCATCGAGTAAAACAGAAGTGATTTCTGGTGTTCCCCAAGGTAGTGTTATATGCCTTCGCTGTTCCTTATCCATATGAATGATTTGGGAGATAATCTGAGTAGCCTTCTTAGGTTGTTTGCACATGACGCTGTCGTTTATCGACTAAAAAAGTAATCAGAAGATCAAAACAACTTGCAAAACGATTTAGAAAAGATATCTGTATGATACGAAAATTGGCAGTTGACCGTAAATAACGAAAAGTGTGAGCTCATCCACATGAGTGCTGAAAGGAAGTCGTTAAACTTCGGTTACACGATAAATCAATCAAATCTAAAGGCCGTAAATTCAACTAAATACCTAGGAATTACAGTTACGAACAACTTAAACTGGAAGGAACACATAGAAAATGTTGTGGGGAAGGCTAACCAAAGAGTGCGTTTTATTGCGAGAACACTTAGAAAATGTAACAGTTCTACTGAGGAGACTGCCTATACTACGCTTGTCGGTCCTCGTTTAGAATACTGCTGCGCGGTGTGGAATCCTTACCAGATAGGACTGACGGAGTACATCGATAGAGTTCAAAGAAAGGCAGCATGTTTTGTATTATCGCGAAATAGGGGAGAGAGTGACACTGAAATGATAAAGTATTTGGGGTAGACATCAGTAAAACAAAGGCGTTTTTCGTTGCGGTGGAATATTCCCACGAAATTCCAATCAACAACTTTCTCCTCCGAATGTGAAAATATTTTGTTGACACCGACTTACATAGGGAGAAAGTATCACCATGACAAAATAATGGAAATCAGATCTCGTACGGAAAGATATAGGTGTTCGTTCTTTCAGCGAGCTATACGAGATTGGAATAGAGAATTGTGAAGGAGGTTCTATGAACCCTCTGCCAGGCACTTAAATGTGATTTGCAGGGGATCCATCTAAATATATACACTCCTGGAAATTGAAATAAGAACACCGTGAATTCATTGTCCCAGGAAGGGGAAACTTTATTGACACATCCCTGGGGTCAGATACATCACATAATCACACTGACAGAACCACAGGCACATAGACACAGGCAACAGAGCATGCACAATGTCGGCACTAGTACAGTGTATATCCACCTTTCGCAGCAATGCAGGCTGCTATTTTCCCATGGAGACGATCGTAGAGATGCTGGATGCAGTCCTGTGGAACGGCTTGCCATGCCATTTCCACCTGGCGCCTCAGTTGGACCAGCGTTCGTGCTGGACGTGCAGACCGCGTGAGACGACGCTTCATCCAGTCCCAAACATGCTCAATGGGGGACAGATCCGGAGATCTTGCTGGCCAGGGAAGTTGACTTACACCTTCTAGAGCACGTTGGGTGGCACGGGATACATGCGGACGTGCATTGTCCTGTTGGAACTGCAAGTTCCCTTGCCGGTCTAGGAATGGTAGAACGATGGGTTCGATGACGGTTTGGATGTACCGTGCACTATTCAGTGTCCCCTCGACGATCACCAGTGGTGTACGGCCAGTGTAGGAGATCGCTCCCCACACCATGATGCCGGGTGTTGGCCCTGTGTGCCTCGGTCGTATGCAGTCCTGATTGTGGCGCTCACCTGCACGGCGCCAAACACGCATACGACCATCATTGGCACCAAGGCAGAAGCGACTCTCATCGCTGAGGACGACACGTCTCCATTCGTCCCTCCATTCACGCCTGTCGCGACACCACTGGAGGCGGGCTGCACGATGTTGGGGCGTGAGCGGAAGACGGCCTAACGGTGTGCGGGACCGTAGCCCAGCTTCATGGAGACGGTTGCGAATGGTCCTCGCCGATACCCCAGGAGCAACAGTGTCCCTAATTTGCTGGGAAGTGGCGGTGCGGTCCCCTACGGCACTGCGTAGGATCCTACGGTCTTGGCGTGCATCCGTGCGTCGCTGCGGTCCGGTCCCAGGTCGACGGGCACGTGCACCTTCCGCCGACCACTGGCGACAACATCGATGTACTGTGGAGACCTCACGCCCCACGTGTTGAGCAATTCGGCGGTACGTCCACCCGGCCTCCCGCATGCCCACTATACGCCCTCGCTCAAAGTCCGTCAACTGCACATACGGTTCACGTCCACGCTGTCGCGGCATGCTACCAGTGTTAAAGACTGCGATGGAGCTCCGTATGCCACGGCAAACTGGCTGACATTGACGGCGGCGGTGCACAAATGCTGCGCAGCTAGCGCCATTCGACGGCCAACACCGCGGTTCCTGGTGTGTCCGCTGTGCCGTGCGTGTGATCATTGCTTGTACAGCCCTCTCGCAGTGTCCGGAGCAAGTATGGTGGGTCTGACACACCGGTGTCAATGTGTTCTTTTTTCCATTTCCAGGAGTGTATATTCTCACAAACGTGCATCCCAAAATGTCACCCTAAATAAGTTCTTGAAAACAGCCGCAAGTCGCACTTAGTATTTTTTATTTCGCTTTTCAAATGAACAAGAGCATCATCAGAATATATAGTGTAAACCTGGATGACAGCATTAAATACTGCATTTAAAGATGGCTGACGGCACTAACAAATTTTTCTTCTTCAGAAACGCTTTCCTAGCCATTGCCAGTCTACATTTTATATCCTCTCTACTTCAACCATCATCAGTTATTTTGCCAATACTATAGTAATTAAACTTACGTTTATAGTACAGTAGTAAATGATGACACTGACAGCGCTAAAGGTTAATATTTGACACTGTCGATATCATCATTTACTACTGTGCTTGAAAGATCGAAACGCGTTCTACTACTACTACTAGTTTAAATAAAAATAGATGAAAATTTGCTGTTGTTGTTGTGGTCTTCAGTTCAGAGACTGGTTTGATGCAGCTGTCCATGCTCCCTATCCTGTTCAAGCATCTTCATCTCCAAGTACCTACTGCAACCTACATCCTTCTGAATCTGCTTAGTGTATTCATCTCTTGGTCTCCCTCTACGATTTTTACCCTTCACGCTGCCCTCCAATACTAAATTGACGACCCCTTGATGCCCTGGAGTATGTCCTATCAATCGATCCCTTCTTCTAGTCAAGTTGTGCCACAAATTCCTCTTCTCCCCAATTCTATTCAATACCTCCTCATTAGTTACATTATCTATTGTTCAGCATTCTTCTGTAGCACCACATTCCGAAAGCCTCTAGTATCGTCTTATCTAAACTATTTATCGTCCATGTTTCACTTACATACGCGGCTACACTCCATACAAATACTTTCAGAAAAGACTTCCTGACACTTAAATCTATACTCGATGTTAACAAATTTTTCTTCTTCAGAAACGCTTTCCTAGCCATTGCCAGTCTACATTTTATATCTTCTCTACTTCAACCATCATCAGTTATTTTGCTCCCCAAATAGCAAAACTCCTTTACTTCTTTAAGTGTCTCATTTCCTAATCTATTTCCCTCAGCATCATCTGATTAAATTCGAGTACATTTCATTATCCTCATTATGTTTTCGTTGATGTTATCTTATATCCTCCTTTCAAGACACTGTCCGTTCCGTTCAGCTGCTCTTCCAAGTCCTTTGCTGTCTCTTGCAGAATTACAGAATCATCAGCAAACATCGTTTTTATTTCTTCTCCGCGAATTTTAATTCCTGCTCCAAACTTTTCTTTTGTTTCCTTTACTGCTTGCTCAATATACATATTGGATAACATTGGGGACAAGCTACAACTCCGTCTCACTCCCTTCCCTACCACTGCTTCCTTTCATGCCCCTTGACTCTTTCAACTGCCATCTAGTTTCTGTACAAATTCTAAGTAGCCTTTCCTTCCATGTATTTGACCTCTGCGACCTTCAGAATTGGAAAGAGAATATTCCAATCAACATTATCAAAATCCATCTGTAAGTCTACTGTAGAGTGAATTTTGGATGAGGACAGGCTGTCAGGATGCACTGTATAAAAACTCGTCCGAGTTTCCCAAGTGATTTATTATTTCCAGCGACAGTGCCCCCATTCCTCTCAGTCTGTGTCACCAGGTCCCGCAATGCTGAGGATGCCACTTTGCTGTCTGCGAAATGGCTTGTCGTGGAAAAGCTGCCTCAGTGACCCATACAGCGCAATACTGCGTGTCAGCCTTGTATGGCTGCAGAGTTGTGACGATGTTAGGAGGTTCTGGCAGTCGACTCAGTGGCCTCCGTCCCTGTTGCCTCAGTGTCGCTCGTGGGGGAGCTGCAATGCGGTCTGTGGCGTGCTTCCTCGTTGATGTGGCTAAGATCGCAATGACAACAAGCCCCCGTGATCCAGTGTCCGAATCTGCGGCCATTGTCTCGTCATGCCTCTGACGTGTGTTGGGAGCCAACATGAGTGCCCGCAGTAGTGAGCTGTGGTGTGGCCCACTGCTGGCTGGATGCAGACCCCGCGTTGGCCTCAGAGATTCGAACCAGCGACTTGCTGTGGACTGGAATGCTGGCACCCCATCTGCCGCTGCATGTAGCCGGTGGTGTGACATGCCCTGCCATCCAGGATAGCTGTCACACTTGAAGGCCTTGTTAGTGAACTGGCACCTATTTATACGCTGGCGTGCGCCTCTGTTTTGCTAGCGCGCCACTCTGAGTCATGTACTCATAACACCTGGGTTGGCCAGTGGGCCCCTTCTGCCTGTAACATGCGCCATGCAAACCGCTGCGTTTACTCTTTTCAGCGGGTCTATGGCCATGTGGCCTCCAGTCTACTTCGCAACCGCTGATAGTGTAACTTACTGTCAACAGACCTGCTTCAGGCTATAGCTTGTGCGCTTTGAAATATTGAACCAAAGTTAACCTTTTCCCATCTTAAACGGTGATGCCGCTACATTATTCACCCCTTCGGAAAGACCCAGTCCCTGGGTCGACCTCTAACTACTCTTAAACTTGTTTGGATCGGCACATACTTCTGACATATTTACTATTACTATTAGGAAACTTAGACGTGGTCTAGTCCTCTTAAAACACGAGACAAAACGTAAAAATTCCTTACTGGATGACTACTCCACTTAATGAACGATCAACCTCTTATCTACCCGTCTTGTGCCCTCGGTATCCAATCCACTAGGGTTTGGACTACCATCAGTTCTGTCTTGGAATTGGCTCTCCGCCTGATCAGAATAAAAACAACACACAAAATTGTTACGGCTGCAATGACACTTGGCATAGAGGTGCTCAAGATGATCGTTAACTGTCGGTGCCTTTCCCTATATTGAGCGACATGCTGCACAAGCTGTTCAGCTGATATGCGGCCCTCTTCCTCTGAAGTGAACTGGTTTACAGATCTCAACAGACCTGACTCCAGAGTTTGATTTAACAAGGTCAGATTCTGCCTTGGCAAAACTCTTAACCTGCTTCTGGCCAGATCAGCTATGGCTGTGTAACATTCAATTGCGTGACTCCTGAAATTGACGCTGGCAGATGGAAGGTTGGTCCTATTATGTTACACGCAGATCCATTGATTAAGATTCTGCTCCGCTCGAGCTCTATATGTTTCACTTTGGGAAATATTCCCTGCTCAAAACAACTTGCTACTGCTATTAGTTTTTCGTAGGTGGAGATTATCCAATGCATCCCGACCCATTGCAAGCTCAAGTTTGGCTCCACGATGTCACTTGGACAGTCTGTTTCTTCCCTCCTAGCTAAAAATAACTGCACCATGTACGTGTCTGGATTGGTGCTTATCACCCTGGCTGGACATACCATTACCCTCCCTCTATGGCAGCTCTGTAATTCCTCCCTTGTCATCTCGGCATACCGGCTGTTAACTGCCGTGATCAGCAATACCTCCTCAGTTTTTTACTTCTACAAACTTGCTCAACGCTCCCATTTTCAGTGACCTGAGGACAGGGATCACCATCACCCTTCCTCCCTCTTCAAAAAGACTGATGTCCCCAGTAGGCTCACAATTCTCGGAAACACATACAACATATGAAGATACAATGCCTAATTAATCAATGGAAACCCAATGACACATAACAAGCACTGAACACCTCTCTTCACTCTCTCTTTCTTCCCCTTACCTTCCTGTGACATGCCTGAAATCACATCCGGACAACCCTTAAATGGCCACAACCCCCAATGTGCACTATCGTTGTTCTAATTAGCAGCTGAAGCATAACATTAATGAGGGATGTGGTTTCAACTACTTGGTATGGCTCTTGATACCTCGTGACGAACTTCTTCGTTTTCCCTCTTGGCGTATAGGGGCTGGATAACATTACGCATTGCCCTACTCTATACCGCGGTAAACTTCCTTTCCGCTTCACTGCGTCTTCCTGCCTTTCCAAAGCCTTTGTATTTGCCTTTTGTACCCGTTTCCAAACATCGCGAATTGTCCTCGTGAATTGACGTACAGATTCATTGGTCCTTCCTTTCTGTAGCTTCACTAAATCAAACGATGACGGCGTTTTTCGCACGTACACTACCTCATACAGAGACAAACTGGTATTGGCATGGACTTTTGCATTGTATGCACACACAATATGCTTCAAATATTCGTTCCACTGACGGTGATGGGAATCCACATAAAAACTCAGCATCTTCCCAATTGTTCTGTGTACCCGTTCTGTCCTTCCGTTTGCCTGTGGATGCAACACACTCATCCTCAGCTTCTTTACGTTCAACAATTTACACAACCGCTTCATTAAATCCAACATGAAGTTGGTCCCTTGGTCAGTAATTATTGCCTCTCATACACCAAACTTCAAAATCCAGTAATTTACTAATGCTTGCACGACCATTGCTGTCTGTTGATTTGGCATAGCCATCATTTCCACATACCTCGAAAAATGACCTGATATTGTCAGAACGAATCTGTTCCCCGTTGGTGATCGACTGAAAGGTCCTAAAACATCAATTCCCAACACAGAAAACGGACATGTCGCTTCCGGCAATCGTTGTAGCTGTATCCGTTTATGTCTCAAATCTGCTCTCTTCGCACATAGTATACAATTCTTGACATACTGATCCACATCTACTTTCTTACCTCTCCACCAATACCTCTCCACCACTCTCCTATTCGTCGCTCTACTCCCACCATGACCAGATAACACGTTATCATGTACTTCCTTTAAAGCCTCATCTGTGAGTTTCGCTAGCACTACCACCCTTGGCCCTAACTTCGTTTCCCTGCACAGAAGACCGTTGTACATATTAAATTGTGGCTGTGTCTGATATACTTTACAATCGTTGTCAGTGTCTTGTAATCCTTGCCATACTGCTAGGTCATAACCTATAACTTCTACTTTTGCCACCCATCTACTCAGTGCATCCGCATTACCGTGCTTCTTCCCAGGCTTGTGCACCACCTCGTAGTCGAATTCACTAAGCCTCACAGCCCACCTAGCGAGTCTAGTGGATGGATCCTTTAACCCCAAAAACCACTTCAATGGAGCATGATCTGTCACTACCTGAAATCTTCTCCCATATAAATAACATTTAAAATACGTGATTCTATAGATTACGCTAAGCATCTCCCTCTCTGTTGTTGAGTAATTCCTCTCTGCTGCATTCAACTGCCTAGACGCATAGGCTACAGGATGTTCTTTTCCATCAATTTCCTGACTAAGAACACACCCTAATGCTGGATTCGATGCATTGCATGCTGGAATAATTTCCTTTTCAAAATCTGGAAACACAAGAACCGGACTTGATGTTAAAACTTCTTTCAGTTTTTCAAACGCTTTCTGACATTCTCCTGTCCACTCAAATTTCACACCCTTCCGTAACAATAGCGTCAATGGCTGTCCTAAATCTGCAAAACCATTCACAAACTTTCGATAGAAATTGCAAATTCCGACGAATGATTGCACTTCCTTAACTGTTTTGGGCTCCCGAAAATCCCTTACAGCCTGTACCAACCTCGGACCTGTTCGCACTCCGTCCTAAGTGGTTATATGACCTGAATATTCCACTTCTTCCAATGAAAAATGACGCTTCTCCAGGCTCAAAGTCAAACGAGCTGCTCTTAACCTCATAAAGACTTCCCTTAACCGCTGTCTGTGCTGCTCCATACTACTTGAAAACAATATAATGTCATCCAAATAGACAAGACACTGCCGTGTTTTCAAACCGCTCAACACACTGTCTAGCAACATTTGAAACGTTACTGGAGCGTTTTTCAAACCGAATGGCACTCTGATGTACTGGTAATGGCCTCTCAGATTAGAGAAAGTAGTTTTTGGACGATCCTCTGGAGCCACCTCTAACTGATGATAACCACTTGTCAAATCCATCGCAGAAAAGTACTGGCACTGTCCTAAGTGATCCAAAGTCTCCCATATATTTGGAATGGGGTATGCGTCCATTACTGTCTTATTATTGAGGTATCAGTAGTTACAACAGAACCTGTATTTCTTAGTTTCATCCATAGATTTTTTAGGCACAACGACAGTGCCCACTCCCCAGCAACTATTATTATGCTCTATAATACCGTCCGCAAGCTGCTGATCAATGAAATCCTCCATAATTAGCTGCAAATACCTTGGTATTCTGTATGGTTTACGGTAAACAAGTGCTTCGCTCCCTGTTGGTACCCTAAGTTGAATTAATGGAGTTACTGGTAACCTTTTCCCGTCTTAAACGGTGGTACCGCTACACTACAAATGGTAGAAACGTAGATTTGCCTTTCATTAATCTATCTTCTAAGATAAGTCGTAGGGTCAGTATTGCCTCACGTGTTCCAATATTTCTACAGAATCCAAGCTGACCTTCCCCAAGGTCGGATACTACGTAATTTCATTCGTCTGTAAAGAATTCGTGTCACTAATTTGCAGCCGTGACTTATGAAAGTGATAGTTCGGTAATTTTCACATCTGTCAACACCTGCTTTCTTTGGGATTTGAATTATTATATTCTTCTTGAAGCTTGAGGGTATTTTGCCTGTCTCATACATCTTGCTCACCAGATGGTAGAGTTTTGTCAGGACTGGCTCCCGCTAGGCTATCAGTAGTTCTAATGGAATGTTGCCTAGTCCTAGGGCCTTGTTTCGACTTAGGTCTTTCAGTGCTCTGTCAAACTCGTCACGCAGTATCATATCTAGCATTTCATCTTCATCTACGTCCGCTTCCATTTCCATAATATTGCCCTCCAGTACATCGCCCTTGTGTGGACCCTCTGTATACTCCTTCCACCTTCCTGCTTTCCTTTCTTTGCTTAGAACTGGTTTCCCATATGAGCTCTTGATATTCATACAAGTGGTTTACTATTCGCCAAAGGTCTCTTTAATTTTCCTGTAGGAAGTACCTATCTTATCCCGAGTGATATGTGCCTCTACATATCTACATTTGTCCTCTAGCCATCCCTGCTTAGCCATTTTGCACTTCCTGTCGACCTCATTTTTGAGATGTTTGTATTCCTTTTTGCCTGCTTCATTTACTGAATGTTTATATTTTCTCCATCAGTTTAATTCAATATCTCTCTTGTTACCCAAGGATTTCTATTAGCCCTCGTCTTGATCCTCTTGATCCTCTGTTGCCTTCACTATTTCATCCCTCAAAGCTACTAATTATTCTTCTACTGAATTTCTTTCCCCAGTTCTTGTCAATCGTTCCCTATTGCTTTCTCTGAAACTCTCTACAACCTCTGGTTCTTTCAGTTTATCAAGGTCCCATCTCCTTAAATTCCTATCCTTTTACAGCTTCTTCAGTTTTAGTCTACAGTTCATAACCAATAAATTGTGGTCGGAGTCCACATCTGCCCTTGAAAATGTCTTAAAATTTAAAACCTGGTTCCTAAATCTCTGTCTTGCCATTATATAATGTATCTGAAACCTTCCAATGTCTCCAGGCCTCTTCCATGTATACAGCCTTCTTTCATGATTCTTGAACCAAGTGTTAGCTATGATTAAGTTATGCTATCTGCAAAATTCTACCAGGCGGCTTCCTCTTTCATTCCTTATCCCCATTGCATATTCACCTACTACTTTTCCTTCTCTTCCTTTTCCTATTATCGAATTCCATTCTCTCATGACTATTAAATTTTCGTGTCCCCTCACTATATGAATGATTTTTTTTATCTCATCATACATTTCCTCAATCTCTTCGTCATCTGCGGAGCTAGTTGGCATATAAACTTGTACTACTGTGGTGGGTGTGGGCTTCGTGTCTTTCTTGGTCACAATAATGCATTCGCTATGCTGTTCCTAGTAGCTTACCCGCATTCCTATTTTTTCATTCTTTATTAAACCTACTCCTGCATTACCCCAATTTGATTTTGTACTTATAGCCCTGTATTCACGTGACCAGAAATCTTGTTCCTCTAACCTTTCCATTTCCCTTTTCAAATTTTCTAACCTACCTGCCCGATTAAGAGATCTGACAATCCATGGTCCGATCTGTAGAACGCCCGTTTTCTTTCTCCTGATAACGACATCCTTCTGAGTAGTCCCCGCCCGGAGATCGGAATGGGCGATTATATTACCTCCGGATTATTTTACCCAAGAGGACGCCATCACCATTTAAACATACACTAAAGCTGCATGTCCTCGGGAAAAATTACGGCTGTAGTTTCCCCTTGCTTTCAGCCATTCTCAGTACCAGCACAGCAAGGCCGTTATGGTTAGTGTTACAAGGTGAGATCAGTCAATCATCCAGACTGTTGACCCTGCAACTACTGAAAAAGCTGCTGCCCCTCTTCAGGAACCACACGGTTGTCTGTCCTCTCAACAGATACCCTCCGTTGTGATTGCACCTACGTTGTAGCTATCTACTCCCAAGCCTCTCCACCAGCGGGTGGTCCATGGTTCATGGGAAGAGGGGGGGGGGGGGGGGAGAAACGTTGCTATATTTTTTTAAATAATATTACATTTGCTCTCTCTTACACGTTCTCACATTAGCACACATGTCACTCTTAATGGAGAAAATCTGAAAACTGCCTTAAGACGTACCATTGTAATAAGTTTTCAGACCAGAAAAGCAACGGAAGAATAAAAGTCCGGAAATGATAGTTATCTTATCACTAACATGAGCCACCCACCCTCGACGCACACTAAAATCTCCTGCCCAGCGGCTTAGAGAGAACGCAGTATCAAACAATGCATGCTACATTCATCTCATAGTCACTAAAATTGAGGGGAAGGTCAGTTTATAAACAGCACCAAAAAATAATTAATGTAGATTAATGAAATTTCGGGAACAAGTTGTCTAGCTAACATATTTAAATGATTGTCATTGGAAAATCACAATTTAATTTAAGCTCGAGACAGGCCATTGGAAATGTGAAATGCTGTTCCATTATTAATAAGTGTAACAGCCACAATATTGAATGCAAGCATGCAACCGTGCAATCATTGTGTTGTACAGCGATAGATGTCAATTTGTTCAAATGTTCAAATGTGTGTGAAATCTTATGGGATTTAATAGCTAAGGTCATCAGTTCCTAAGCTTAACACTAATTAACCTAAATTATGCTGAGGACAAACACACACATCCATGCCCGAGGGAGGACTCGTACCTCCGCCGGAACCAGCCGCACAGTCCATGACTGCAGCGCCCTAGACCGCTCGGCTAATCCCGCGTGATTGTAAATTTGTAAAATGGAGTTTCATGCCTTGAGCACTTGATCGGTCAATACAGGGGCAGTTAGTGCTGTTTGTGGATGACGCTAGAGCTGTCGTCCGGTGATTTCCCATATGTGCTCGATTGGATACCGATCAGCTGATCGAGAGAGCCATGGCAATAAATCAATACTCTGTAGAGCATGTAGGATAAGAACAGCGGTATTAGGGCGATCGTTATCCTATTGGAATGCTGTTTATGAATGGCAGCACAACAGACTGATGTACAAATTTGCAGCCAGGATGTGTGGAATAACTGCGAGAGTTCCCATGCTGTCATACGAAATTGCACTCCAGACCATACCTCTAGCTGCAGGTCTAGTGTGTTTAGTACTCAACAAGTTGGTTGAAGGCCTTCATCTGGTCTCTTCCTAGCCAACACGCAGCCATCACTGGCACCGAGGCAGAACCAGCATTCATCAGGAAACTTAACAGACCTCCACCCTGGCTTCCAATGAGATCTCCCTTGACACCACTGAAGTCACAAATGGCGGTGGTTTGTGGTCAGTGGAATGCACGCTGGAGGCGTCTTGCTCGGAGCTGCCGTTGCAGTAACCGACTTGTAACAGTGCCTTGTGCCACTGTGGGTGGTGTCACTCCTGGTAAGATTGACGCTACAGATGGAGATGCGCTAGAGCCACACGCCCAGCCCGATCGTCTTCCCTCTCGGAAGTGCCACGCGGCCATCCAGAGCCAGGTCTTCTTGCGTACATCCCCGTGACCACCACTGTCAGCAGTCATGTACAGTGGCTACATTCCTGAAAATTTATTCTGCAGTAGCGTAGAAAGAACATTAAGCTGAATGAGATTTTCACTCTGCAGCGGAGTGTGCGCTGATATGAGCGCTGATATCAGC
Source organism: Schistocerca serialis cubense (assembly GCF_023864345.2). NCBI lineage: Eukaryota > Metazoa > Arthropoda > Insecta > Orthoptera > Acrididae > Schistocerca > Schistocerca serialis. The sequence goes on from NC_064639.1 coordinate 913,094,754, forward strand.
GCTCACTCCACTGCAGAGTGAAAATCTCAATCTTGAAACATCCCCCAGGCTGTGGCTAAGCCATGTCTCCGCAATATCCTTTCTTTCAGGAGTGCTAGTTCTGCAAGGTTCGCAGAAGAGCTTCTGTAAGGTTTGGAAGGTAGGAGACGAGGTGCTGGCAGAAGTAAGGCTGTGAGTACCGGGCGTGGGTCGTGCTTCGGTAGCTCAGTTGGTAGAGCACGTGCCCGCGAAACGCAAAGGTCCCGAGTTCGAGTCTCGGTCGGGCACACTGTTTTAATCTGCGAAGAAGTAACATTAAGCTGCTTGTAGCCCTACTGCACGACTTCCATCGAACCCAGTGAGGTGATGATAATGGCGTTTTTGTCGCCTTAAAAGTGTTCTTGACTAACATCAACACGCCCAAGGTGCCCAACGCTCACGACCGTTGCAGCTTGTACTTTAAGCAAACCTGATTTGCATCCTGATAGTGGCACTACTAGCGCCACTCCTATGCGACTGGCGTGAAATTTGAAAAGACGTGATCTTTCAGGTGTGGAAACACCCCTACCAACTTTCGTTCATGTCGCACAGTCCCTTCTTGGTGTTGCGATTTTTTTGCCATCAGTGTATATTCAGATAAAATGTGGCGAACTGCAGTCAGCACTACACAATCATCACGATCCGGCGCTTCTTCATGTTTGAGAAGGAGGGCATGCCTCGATGGGCTGCTTCCCATCCGAAAACGTATCAAGCAAATAATCATCGCTTCTAACTGGACGTATGGAGGTGCGCCACAGCCTCATAGTTCCTTTTACTGAAATCAACTTGTCAGCCATCATGCCCAGCCACTCTTCCTGCCTTAGACACATTACGAACGTTCCGAGTAATGACGGACGGTTCGCAGAGGAATAGCACTTTGGATTACATTCGTTAGGATTTGTTGGCAGCGGCTTCGGCAAACTCGTTCCACGAATTGCCATGTGTCCTCGTACCCAGCAGACTGATATGTCTAAAGGCAACTGGAGAAAGCCGTTCTAGGCTACTTTATGTGCTGGCAGCACATGGCGGATGGTCTGCGGAATATTGAGTGAATAGGAACATATCATGAATTTCCAACCTGATCACGTCTCATCTTATACAAAGCCTTAGGAATCAGGTAGAGATCAGCGCCAAATACTTTCGACTCATTGGGCAGATAAATTTTGAGGACATGGTCGGGAAAAGCGATAGAACAACCAGTAGCGCCGCCATGTTTGGGCCCATCAGTATATACTATGTTAATGACATCTCGTTTAAAACGACAGAACATGTTTTCCAAAAACGTAGTCCTGAGTAAACATATTGTTACAACTTTGTCAAGAGTGAAACTATCTTGAGATTCTTGACCAACTACTGTGATTAGGATCGTAAAACAGCCCCTTTTGCACTTATACAAGTTGTATCATAAGTAATGATGTAAAGGCATACAGTTGAAAGTACAAGATATTTTAAGCAAAAGTGTTTCAGTAAACATGGGCTCTAAATCGCAGCAGTTTTTCATCTTCGATACTGTGAAACAAATCTTTTCTACTCCAAGCTCATTGCTCTCCATGTTTTGTGACAAGACAGTATGCACCGGAACATAAAAAAAGTCCAGTAAACATGTGCTCTAAAGTGCGTACTTTAAAAGCAATGAGCACTTCTTCAGTATAAGAGATGTGTTTCACAGTAGCGAAATGAAGAAGCACTCATAGCTCTGAAAGTTTGCACTGTAGAGACCATGTTTAGTGGAGATCGTTTCCTTGTTTTGATCCATACTACCACTTCTCGAAACTACAGTTTTAAACATGGCTGTTACTCAGCAACCGTATACTACACTACTGGCCATTAAAATTGCGACACAGGGAAGAAATGCAGATGATAAATGGGTATTCATTGGACAAATATATTATGCTAGAACCGACATGTGATTACATTTTCACGCAATTTGGGTGCATAGATCCTGAGAAATCAGTACCCAGAACAACCACCTCTGGCCGTAATAACGCCCATGATGCGCCTGGGCATTGAGTCAAACAGAGCTTGGATGGCGTGTACAGGTACAGCTGTCCATGCAGTTTCAACACTATACCACAGTTCATCAAGAGTAGTGACTGGCAAAATGTGACAAGCCATTGCTCGGCCTCCGTTGACCAGAGGTTTACAATTGGTGAGAGATCTGGAGAATGTGCTGACCGGGGCAGCAGTCGAACATTTTCTGTATCCATAAAGGCCCGTACAGGACTTGCAACATGCGGTCGTACATTATCTTGCTGAAATGTAGCGTTTCGCAGGGATCGAATGAAGGGTAGAGCCACGGTTGGTAACACATCTGAAATGTAACGTCCACTGTTCAAAGTGCCGTCAATGCGAACAAGAGGTGATCGAGACGTGTAACCAATGTCACCCCATACCATCACGCCGGATGATACGCCAGTATGGCGATGACGAATACAAGCTTCCAATGTGCGTTCACCGTGATGTCGCCAAACACTCATGCGACCATCATGATGCTATAAACAGAACCTGGATTCATCCGAAAAAATGTTTTGCCATTCGTACACCCAGGTTCGTCGTTGAGTACACCATCGCAGGCGCTCCTGTCTGTGATGCAGCGTCAAGGCTAACCGCAGCCATGGTCTCCGAGCTGATAGTCCATGGTGCTGCAAACGTCGTCGAACTGTTCGTGCAGATGGTTGTTGTCTTGCAAACGTCCTCATCTGTTGACTCAGGGATCGAGACGTGGCTGCACGATCCGTTACAGCCATGTGGATAAAATGCCTGTCATCTCGACTGCTAGTGATATGAGGCCGTTGGGATCCAGCACGGCGTTCCGTATTACCCTCCTGAACCCACCGATTCCATATTCTGCTAACAGTCATTGGATCTCGACCAACGCGAGCAGCAATGTCGCGATACGATAAACAGCAATCGCGATAGGCTACAATCCGACCTTTATCAAAGTCGGAAACGTGATGATACGCATTTATCCTCCTTACACGAAGCATCACAACGTTTCACCAGGCAACGCCGGTCAACTGCTGTTTGAGTTTAAGAAATCGGTTGGAAACTTTCCTCATGTCAGCACGTTGTAGGTGTCGCCACCGGCGCCAACCTTGTGTGAATTCTCTAAAAAGCTAATCACTCTGCCTCATGATGACTGGGTGTTGTGTGCTGTCCTTAGGTTTGTTAGGTTTACGTAGTTCTAAGTTCTATGGGACTGATGACCATAGATGTTAAGTCCCATAGTGCTCAGAGACAAAAGCTAATCATTTGCATATAACGTCATCGTTTTCCTGTCGGTTAAATTTCACGTTTGTGGCACGTCATCTTCGTGGTGCAGTAATTTTAATGACCAGTTGTGTAGTTTCAACATAGGATTATACAGCTTACCGGTTGCAAATTACTGTTTGGTGCATTGACCTTGAGCTTCGACACCTACTTCTACTGTCTTATCAACAAACAAAAATGGTTCAAATGGCTCTGAGCACTATGGGACTTAACATCTGAGGTCATCAGTCCCCTAGAACTTAGAACTACTTAAACCTAACTAACCTAAGGACATCACACACATCCATGGCCGAGGCAGGATTCGAACCTGCGACCGTAGTGGTCGCGCGGGTCCAGACTGAAGCGCCTAGAACTGCCCGGCTGAAATTTTCATAAACCGCAATGTAATTTTACGGTTTATGAAAATTTCATTCTGATGAAGACATCCTTAGTAGGTGTCGAAACCTAGGTCAATGTACCAAACAGTAACTTTCAACCGGTTGGCTGTATAATCCTGTGTTGAGACTTCTAAAAATGTGGGAAGCAGAGAGCTTGCCGTAGAAGATATTTGTTTCGCAGTTACGATCATGAATAAGTGCTCACAGCTCTTACGATCTGAGTGTTAAGGCCCACGTTTACTTTACACTTGTTTCTAGCAGCGTGTATCTTCAGCTGCATGCATTTACGTGATGTATTTTTGTTTTTGACTATCTGTTCGGGCTTCGGCGAACAATACCATTTCGAGTAGTTATCTGAACACAGTTAAAAAAAAAAAAAACAAAGTACACCGGTGTAAGTTATATAAAAAATAAAGTAACAATGTATAAGGGGCGATCAAAAAGTTACTCTCTGAGGGCGTTGCTACAGCGCATATGCAAGTAGCCCCACTCCGATGCAAGTATATAAGCTCCGACATCTAGGCAAGGGCAGTGGCATTCTTGTCTTCCTTACGTGTTTGCAGTAAATCCATAAACGTGAACTATGGAGAAATTATTACCACATGCGTCCAAACAAGACCAACGTACTGTTACTTTTTTTTTTGACGCCGAAGGACAAACACCGACAGACATCTATCGGAGAATGAAGAGTGTATATGAGGCAGCGCGTCTGTCGAAAACCACCATAATGGAATGGCGCGGCAAGTTCCGTGCGGGTCACGGCTCGATACAAGACGCCGGTCTGTCTGGGAGGCCAGCCTCATCCAGTTCAAGTGGGAGACACTAGAGCATCCGCCCTGTATTCCTGATCTCTTCTCATGCTATTATCACGCCTTTGGTCCCTTAAAAAATGCCTTGAAGGGTCGATGATTCCTGTCGGACGAGCTTGTGCAGCAGGCAGTTATAAGATTTGTTCAAGCAGCATGACACAGTGTCTTACCAAAGGGGTATCTTCAACCTGGTGTGTCAATGGTATGATTACCTCAATGCTCAAGACGATTGTGCCTGATTAGCATAACGATTCTGGACTGTACAACTTTCGGACGGGAACTTTTTTGATCGCTTCTTATAAATTGTCAGAACAAGGATAGTAAAATAAGTACCATGGCCTAACAACTCGACTGCAAACATCATTGTAAAATGAATACTGTTACACAGAAACTCATGCGCAGTTTCAGAAAGCGACAAACGTAAACTGAACTTACGTGTTTGTGGGAGAATACAGACAGACTGGTGAGACTTGTGAAGGGGCAGTGCTTAAATAAGAGAAACGGAGAAGGAGAGTGTGGGGGTTACGGGGAGGGCCTGTAGGGAGAGGGAAGGTGGACAGGGGAAGCAAATAATAATGGCATACCAATAGTAATGACGTAAGTACAATGAGAATAAAACAAAATACAGAAATAGACGCATATGTAAGATTTTCATAGAACATAAGGTAAAGACGAGTAAAAAGTAATAGCATAAAAAGAGGAAAGAAGAAAGGAGCTTGGAAAGTTAGCCATAAAAAAAGTGGAATGAACGAACACAACTCTGTACGCTAACAAGATGTTGTTTACACGACGTGAAGCCTGAGGCGCGGCCTGTTTGTTACATTAAGTCAAACGTGCGTACTTTGAAACCGTAAGTGACGCCACTAGGTTCAATCACATTATAACACATCGAACACATTTAGTTCTTTATTAGCTTCATTAGCATTTACACGTAACTGGCGTACACCGCTAATCACTGCCTGAAAGAAGGCTTGGCGAGCGGTCTAAGGCGCTGCAGTCATGGACTGTGCGGCTGGTCCCGGAGGAGGTTCGAGTCCTCCCTCGGGCACGGGCGTGTGTGTTTGTCCTTAGGATAATTTAGGTTAAGTAGTGTGTAAGCTTAGGGACTGATAATCTTAGCAGTTAAGTCCCATAGGATTTCACACACATTTCATTTTCAAAGAAGGCTTTTTTGTTGCGCATTATGGGAAATGATGACATTTATTGAAGTAGACTTACGATAAACACTAAAATAATGAGTTTGATTGACATTAAGCTGTAAATAGTTTAATTTCGTTCATATGGTCAATGTTAAATCATGGAAAAGTTACCTACTAGGCTTTGTCTGTTATTCCGACGTATCCCTCACCTGCGTATACGCATGTACAGAATTCCACCGTGGAAATGTATCCAATTTGTTATGGGCAAGAGCGCTTCATTAAGAAGCGCTTCTACTCTTGTTCTTCATAGAATGTTCACAATATTATAGGTGACGTCACGTGTCGCAGTTCCTACGATGAATACAGTTGCACAAACAACTTCACCGGAATTCACTTCCTCCACCGTATCAGCTCGTAAAAGGATTTTTATCCATTACAGGTTAGAAATTGCAAGGACATTTACTATGCACGTGCCGATTCTATGAAGCAAGGCTTAATTCAGGACGACAGTTATCCGTGCAGTATTTTGAGTCAATGTTCAAACCTAAAATCTTACAGTATCATATCGCAATAGGTATTTGCAAGAGTTCTGCCGTATCAAGAAGAAATCGCCGGAAGTCAGTACCCTCAATGATTGTGCTTAGCGGGAGGTGGGAATAACATGTGCATCCTGAGGGGTTGCAGTCTTATTGATTCCTTTGTCACGGTCATCGAGGACCAGATGGTGCTCAGGAGGTCTGTCTGTGCACCCTCTGCTGCGACTCGGGCGACAGTAACTGTGTTGAATTTAGAGATGACCGGTGTTCGCAGTATTCACTGTAGGATGCAACCATTCCCCACAGACGAGCGTTTACTTCTGTTGAACAGCTTCAGCCATTTGAACGGGATCGCACTGCTGGCATGCGGGAAGCTGGGTGGCCGTATTTAGGGACTGCTGCACATGTTGGGCACAATGCATCGGTGGTGTGTCGCTGCTGTCAACAGTGTCCCCACAGCTGTAGACCAGGTTGTGGACGTCCGCGCATTAAAGAGGAGCGTCAAGACCGACTGTTTCGCCGGCCTGTGTGACCGTGCAGTTCTAGGCGCTTCAGTCTGGACCCGCGTGACCGCTACGGTCGCAGGTTCGAATCCTGCCTCGGCCATGGATGTGTGTGATGTCCTTAGGTTAGTTAGGTTTAAGTAGTTCTAAGTTGTAGGGGAATGATGAGCACAGATGTTAAGTCCCATAATGCTCAGAGCCATTTGAACCATTTTTTGAACCGACTGTTTCAGCGAGGAGTGGTGGTAGATCGAACTTCAAGGACGAAATCTGGACACCTGTTGTGTCATTAGTGGCCAGTGGGAACTGTTTGCTTGCAGCAGGACTGAGCTCACGGGTGCCTCTGGTCACACTACCGCTGACAAGACACCGCCATGCATCGTGTCGTGAAAGAGTCGACTGGCGAAATGTCGTGAAATAGCTGACTGGACGTAACCCTATAATATGGCGTAGACCTGGTCGTCTACCTACTCCAGAATGCATTTGACCACGACACACTGATCCCATTTCAGACTTCATGGTATGGTGGGTCATCAGTTACAACGCGTGGTAACATTCGGTGTTTTTCAGGGTGCCTACATTGCGTAGGTTGTTATACATGTGCTATTGCCATTTCTTTGACAGGAAGGTGAGGTGCTGTTTCAGCAGGACAATGCACGTCTACATCCGGATACTGTGACGCAACGTGCTCTTCGTGGTGTGCAGTAACTGCCCTGGGCACCAAGATCACCAGATCTCCTGTCAATGGAATACATACGGGACACGAGGAAATGGAAACTTACTCGTTCTCAACGGCGTGCAAGAATCGTTGATTAATGCAACAAAAGGAGCCATATGTATGGGAAAATCTATCACAGGATGGCATTCGGCATCTTTACGATGTTTGCAAGCGAGAATACACGTCTGCCTAGTCGCCAGAGAGGGTACATTGTGTATCGCTGCGATTACTTAGGCACCTTTCACAGTGACATGTGTGTTTCGTGTGGCCTGAATTTGTTATCGTATAACCTGTAATGTCTCCTTTCTCTTGGCCTTTAACGATATAAACACTTTCGCAGATTTGAAACAAACATATGTACACTTCTAGCAATGGACACTTCTACTGCAATAAATTTCTAATATTATCCGAAAGGTAGACATCAAAGTTCATAATAAAATTATTATCTCAGTAGATTTAGTACTCATCTGTATAATAGTTCCAGATTCACGGTTCTTTTCTTCATTGTCTATGGATGAAAAAGAGATACTGGTTTATGATTTTTGTTAGCGTACCAAAATTCCACAAGGAAAATTCTTTTCTTGCTAAAGAGGCCTTCCTTATAATTGCTGCTTTTTTTTTATAACTACAATTCACAGTATATGCATATAAGAACAAGAGGCAATATTCTCACACACTTGTTGCCAAACACTATTTGAGATAAAGAACAAGCGCTTCGCGCACAAACTACGCGGTAGGTGTTGCCTCAACAGCGGTTGTACACCGACTGACTAGTGTGGCGCATGATTTGTTCCGTATGTTAGAATATGGCTTTCTCGAATGCTCCAGAAACAATAATGATTCAAAATACACTCTGCATACATTTAATTTTTTCAGTAGTGAATAATTTACACAAAGCTACATCTTTTGAAGTTTAGGAAAGTATAACGATAAATTTACTAACATAGTTCGCTTTAAATAACGATTTTTAAAATTTCTAATACACCAAATGCTTAAGACAACGAAAATTTGGCTTTTTCTACCGTATAATTTTATTCATGAACGATTAGGTCTATTTACTGACTAAATACCCCCCCCCCCCACGAATCATGGACCTTGCCGTTGGTGGGGAGGCTTGTGTGCCTCAGCGATACACATGGCCGTACCGTAGGTGCAACCACAACGGAGGGGTATCTGTTGAGAGGACAGACAAACATGTGGTTCCTGAAGATGGGTAGCAGCCTTTTCAGTAGTTGCAGGGGCAACAGTCTGCATCATTGACTGATCTGGCTTTGTAACACTAACCAAAACGGCCTTGCTGTGCTGGTACTGCGTACGGCTGAAAGCAAGGGGAAACTACAGCCGTAATTTTTCCCGAGGGCATGCAGCTTTAGTGTATGGTTAAATGATGATGGCGTCCTCTTGGGTAAAATATTTCGGAGGTAAAATAATCCCCCATTCGGATCTCCGGGCAGGGACTACTCAAGAGGACGTCGTTATCGGGAGAAAGAAAACTGGCATTCTACGGATCGGAGCGTGGAATGACAGATCCCTTAATCGGGCAGATAGGTTAGAAAATTTAAAAAGGGAAATGGATAGGTTAAAGTTAGATATGGTGGGAATTAGTGAGGTTCGGTGGCAGGAGGAACAAGACTTTTGGTCAGGTGAATACAGGGTTATAAATACAAAATCAAATAGGGGTAATGCAGGAGTAGCTTAAACAATGAATAAAAAATAGGAGTGCGGGTAAGCTACTACAAACAGCATAGTGAACGCATTATTGTGGTCAAGATAGACACGAAGCCCACACCTACTACAGTAGTACAAGTTTAGATGCCAACTAGCTCTGCAGATGATGAAGAAATTGATGAAATGTATTATGAGATAAAAGAAATTATACAGGTTGTGAAGGGAGACGAAAATTTAATAGTCATGGGTGACTGGAATTCGAGAGTAGGAAAAGGGAGAGAAGGAAACATAGTAGGTGAATATGGATTGGGGCTAAGAAATGAAAGAGGAAGCCGTCTGGTAGAATTTTGCACAGAGCATAACTTAATCATAGCTAACACTTGGTTCAAGAATCATAAAAGAAGGTTGTATACATGGAAGAATCCTGTAAATACTAGAAGGTATCAGATAGATTATATAATGGTAAGACAGAGATTTAGGAACCAGATATTAAATTGTAAGACATTTCTAGGGGCAGATGTGGACTTTGAGCACAATCTATTGGTTATGAACTGTAGATTAAAACTGAAGAACCTGCAGAAAGGTGGGACTTTAAGGAGATGGGACCTGGACAAACTGAAAGAACCAGAGGTTGTAAAAAGCTTCAGGGAGAGCATAAGGGAACAATTGACAGGAATGGGGGAAAGAAATACAGCAGAAGAAGAATGGGTAGCTTTGGGGGATGAAATAGTGAAAGCAGCAAAGGATCAAATAGGTAAAAAGACGAGGGCTAGTAGAAACCCTTGGGTAACAGAGGAAATATTGAATTTAATTGATGAAAGGAGAAAATATAAAAATGCAGTAAATGAAGCAGGCAAAAAGGAATACAAACGTCTCAAAAATGAGATCGACAGGAAGTGCAAAATGGCTAAGCAGGGATGGCTAGAGGACAAATGTGTGGATGTAGAGGCTTATCTCACAAGGGGTAAGATAGAAACTGCCTACAGGAAAATTAAAGAGACCTTTGGAGAAAAGAGAACCACTTGTATGAATATCAAGAGCTCAGATGGAAATCCAGTTCTAAGCAAAGAAGGGAAAGCAGAAAGGTGGAAGGAGTATACACAGGGCCTATACAAGGGCGACGTATTTGAGGTCAATATTCTGGAAATGGAAGAGAATGTAGATGAAGAAGAAATGGGAGATACAATACTGTAAGAAGAGTTTTATAGAGCACTGAAAGACCTGAGTCGAAACAAGGCCCCGGAAGTAGACAACATTCCATTAGAACTACTGACCGCCTTGGGAGAGCCAGTCCTGACAAAACTCTACCATCTGGTGAGCAAGAAGTATGAGACAGACGAAATACCCTCAGACTTCAAGAAGAATATAATAATTCCAATCCCAAAGAATGCAGGTGTTGACAGATGTGAAAACTACCGAACAATCAGTTTAATAAGCCACAGTTTCAAAATACTAATGCGAATTCTTTACAGACGAGTGGAAAAACTAGTAGAAGCCGACCATGGGGAAGATCAGTTTGATTCGGTAGAAATATTGGAACACGTGAGGCAATACTGACCTTACGACTTATCTTAGAAGAAAGATTAAGGAAAGGCAAACCTACATTTCTAGAATTTGTAGAATTAGAGAAAGCTTTTGACGGTGTTGACTGTAATACTTTCTTTCAAAGTCTGAAGGTGGCAGGGGTTAAATACAAGGAGCGATAGGCTATTTACAATTTATACAGAAACCAGATGGCAGTTATGAGAGTCGAGGGGTATGAAAGGGAAGCAGTCGTTGGGAAGGGAGTGAGACAGGGTTGTAGCCTATCCCCGATGTTATTCAATCTGTATATTGAGCAATCAGTAAAGGAAACAAAAAAAAAAAGTTCTACATCTACATCTACATTTATACTCCGCAAGCCACCCAACGGTGTGTGGCGGAGGGCACTTTACGTGCCACTGTCATTACCTCCCTTTCCTATTCCAGTCGCGTATGGTTCGCGGGAAGAACGACTGTCTGAAAGCCTCCGTGCGCGCTCTAATCTCTCTAATTTTACATTCGTGATCTCCTCGGGAGGTATAAGTAGGGGGAAGCAATATATTCGATACCTCATCCAGAAACGCACCCTCTCGAAACCTGGCGAGCAATCTACACCGCGATGCAGAGCGCCTCTCTTGCAGAGTCTGCCACTTGAGTTTATTAAACATCTCCGTAACGCTATCACGGTTACCAAATAACCCTGTGACGAAACGCGCCACTCTTCTTTGGATCTTCTCTATCTCCTCCGTCAAGCCGATCTGGTACGGATCCCACACTGATGAGCAATGCTAAAGTATAGGTAG